>NC_092068.1:26769390-26779390 GCF_039877785.1 Chaetodon trifascialis | reverse complement strand
AGTCCCATTTCACATGAAACAATAAAAAGCTGTGGGAGGCACAGCACAAAGAGGTGGAACTGACAGGGGAGAGATGAAGAGTGAGCGGAGCCAAAAATAAGATCTTTCCCCCTTTTTCCATCCTTCCCCTCCTCTACTTCCCGGTGCTGACTGTCAGTGTTGTCTCCTGCTTTGTCCGTCCTGTCGGGCCACTGTGACTCTGAATCAGTCCAACGGTCCCTCAGCGGTCGACCTGCTCCTCCCGTGTTGGTCGTCCACTGCAGCATGGCCGACGGCAGCCGTCGCCTCGACTCGCCGCCACTTTCAGGACTCTTGGTTGGTCGCTGGGCCGAGATTCACGCAGAAATGATTATTTGATCACAGAATCCGATTTGGCTTTGAACACAGCGATCCGCGAGGTCTGTTTCTGTCGAGCTCGATCACAGAGAAGAAAAAGAGCTTCAGGACCTCTGGCACTGCTGCAGCCTGTAATCTCACCACAAAGACCAGCCCATGGACGGAGACAGGAAGAGCACAGCTCAGCAGAGTTCAGCTCCCACAGATAAACACCAGCCCGTCCATGAGAGCAGAGGTTCTGTCCTCAGGGATCAGTCAGGAACCTTCACTGGTTCGGTCCTGTTGACTGGTTGGAGGTTTGTGGGCACTTTGACGTTGAGGTGTCATTTTGACGTCCTGACTTCTCATGTTCATGTCGTGACATCACATATTTGACGCTGTCCATCCATCATCAGCCACCTAACGTCCTCTCCCTCAGCACGTCCTCCAGCTCCAGCAGATGGGATATTCCACTCCTCTGGTATGTTCTGGGTCTCTTCTGAGACCTCCTCCTGTGTGGATGAGCAATCAGCTCAAGTTTCCAAACCACCTCATCTGGCTCATTTCAACACGAGGGAGCAGCGTTTCCACTTGGACCTCCCCCCTGATATCTCACCTCCTGCTTCACTCACCTGTGTCACAGCCTCATCCTCCTGCTCTCTATCTGGACCACAGGTGAGGGAAGGAATGTAGACTGACTGGTAAAATAAGAGCCTCTTCATCAGGCTCGGCTCCCTCTTCATCGCGATGGTCGATGACTCCCACATCACCGCTGGCGCTAAACCACCACAAACACAAACTGGGAGCTAAAGCACGCATTCTGTCCCACAATGCCACACTGGTGGTGTGAGGACTGAAGAAAAAGCTCCAGAAAGACACAGACAGAGAAAGAGAAGAAGAGCTGGGTGAGACACTGGCAGCTGAGAAAACTGCTGCTGCTTTTTTCTCCTCTGAATCAGCGCTGGTGTTTTCTCCTTCTCACATATGAAGGGTCAGTTAATGGTAACACCTCAGGGGAGCAGAGCAAGGGAGGACAAGAAGAAAACAAAGAGAAGAGAGGAGGACTGTGCGAGGAAGGCGAGCTAAAATAGGCTCGCTCATCGACGATTCCTCTTGAAGTATCTCCCAGCGAGGGGGGGCGGAGCCGGCCTGCAGTGGCTTCACGTTCATACATGCTCACATCAATGGAGGACTGCTGTCTGACCCTATGCTGAGAGTCTCTGGGGAGGAGGAGGAGGATGGAGGGAGACGGATGGATGATGGGTGGGCGATCTCTCTCTTTTTATATCGGCTCCTCAGCGTTTTGAAGTTGCATCGTGTGTTTACGTGTCTGCACGCGTGTCGTCGCCTGTTTATGTGTTGGATTACTTTGATAACGACTGACTCAGATCTCCAACACACAGCCATCGACTCGAGGCTTCAAACGTCGCTGAGGACGACGGCTAGTTCATTGATTTGGTGAGAAAACAACATGAGAGCCTGGACGTCCCTCAGAGAGCAGCCTGACTAGAAGTGACGAGTCTTTCATTGGTCTAATTTCCTGAAAATTAGCTGCTGCTGTGATGAGCTAATGGCTCAAACATCAGGCAGAAGCAGGCAGGAAGCAGCAAACCTACCTGTGAGGTAACAGCACGTTCAGTGCAGTTTAAATGACTTTAAACCGGTTCTATCTGGAGTTCTGTCAGCTGAGATTGCTGCTGGTTGTCGTGCTTCAAACGTATTAGCCTTGTTAGCGTTGTGCTGCGTGACCTAAACCTGACAGTTGACAGCGCCGTGTGTCCGTGATGCTTCTGCTTCCTGAAGAGTTTTTGTGTCTTTCCTCTCTGACTCTTCAGCATCCATGCAAGTCCTGTCCAGCACAATGTCCAGCGGGGACAGACAGAGTGTGACTGAGCGCTGCGTTAGTCCGGGAGCATACGCTCAGTAATGGATGAAATAAAGATAAAATATAGCTCTTGGCTTCTGTTCAAGTTAAGATTTGAACCAATCAGCTTCAGACTCGTCAGCTACAGCCCAGGTCTGTTGGTTTTATCCACATTAAAACACTAAAATGAACAAATAAAGACCCCAGTGGGCTTCTCATCTGACCTCCACTCAAGTCATTACAGTTAAAATGAAAGAAACAGTCACTGATCATCACACGGCAGCAGCAGCAGCTCGACTGCTCGTGTTAACCTTTAACTGAAGGAGCGCTGAAAGCCTCCGAGTCCGTCGGCCAGGGATGCTGAGACATCGCTTCACAGCACGACGAAGCAGGAGCACAGTTTTGTCTCGTACTTCAAAGTACAAAACACTGTGGATGTGAAAGTGGACGTCCTCTGGACAAAAGGGAAATAATGAGCGGACGCGAGGCCTGAAGGCGACTTTAGCCTCTCTGCGCCGCTGCCTGCTGGCACGAAGGCATCCGACGCACAGACAGCAGAGTCTGCTCAGAGCGACGGAGGAGAGAGTCATTCCAGAGAGACACTTTATGGACACGCCCTGTGTTTTCTGAGGCTGCTGGTCCAATCAATGGTGAAATCCGGGGGGGGGGGGGGGATGTTTTTTTGTCAATTAGCTGAACATGAAATGGAGCGTTTGCTGCGCTCGCTTTAGCTTCACACACTTTCTCGGACACTTTGAGTCTTCCTCCAGTTGTTCTTCGACACCATTAACCTCTCTGTTTTTTTTTGTACGGTCATAATTACCTCTGGCTGCAGCGATGCTTTTATTTCTCTCTCGTGTGAACTTGTTCTCACACACCGACATGTTTCCCTGCCCTGTGTTAGACCACAGCCTGGCTTTAAGGCTTCAGGGTGAAGCTCCTTCCAGCTTTAGGGAAAGTCTTCACTTTCCGTCTGCTCCGCTCGTCTTCCTCTGTCAGGTACTGGTCCTGATGAAGGCTTTTGCTTCCTGCCTGGAGGAACGGAGGCTTCTCACACCTGCTCCAGTTACATACAGTCCACTTTATAAAGACTCAAACCACCGACAGACAGACAGACTGACAGCAGTCTCCCAAATAGGTGCAGGGGATGTGTGAAAATATAAAGAGAAAATATGGATATGTGTCAGCGGGGGGAGAGTACGAGAGGCCGGCCGAGGTGGAAGATGAGCTGGAGGGAGGGAAGACTGGCCTCTCGCTGACGGGGCGTAAAGCCGCAGGCCTCCGTCAGGTCCGTGAGGAAGCGCTGCCGTCGTTCCAGCGGTGGTCGGCTGCAGCGAGGCGAGGATATCGCATGTCGTACGTCTGCAACGGCAACATGAGCTCAGAGTGTGGAAAGTCAGGATGTCTCGTTCAGGGAACAACTGATCCAACAGTAAGTGTTGAGCAGAGAGGGAAAGCAGGAAGGTCGGACCACATCAGACCTTCTTTAACGGGTGCCACATGTCAAGAGTTTATTCAGGAGCTCAGAAAACATGCTGACGCTGAGGGTCAGAGCACGCTGCCATGGCGATAAAAACCTTTGGACTTCCACCACGCTGATCTGCACAAACGCCGTGTTGCTGCGTTCCAGTGTCGCCTCTCTGCCTCCTGAATTATTTAGTTCAGAATTTCCAACAACACCGCCTTCCTGCTGTGAAACAATAGAAAAGAAAAACAGAGCGCGGCCGACACTTTCTCTGAAACGAGACGACGCACGACTTCAGACCGTTTCTGATTCAGTCAGTCGCTGTAAAAAACGCCAATCACAGCAGTTCAAACCCCCGAAGACACAAAACAGAGAACAGCAGAAACTCTGAAGCTCGAACCTGCAAATCAAAATGTTCAGTGCCCCTCTGGGCCACCGGAGAAACATGGCCGACCTGATGACATCAGCGCCGTCTCAGACAAAAAGGTCAATGGTGAATACGTTCATAGTTTCCATTAAAGAAATGAACTCTACGTGACAGATGTGTGAAGGTCGTCAGTTTGATCCCCGGCAGAGAAAATGAATCTGGGTGTTTGGAGCATTGCTCAAGGACAAGTCAGTGGTGGGACTGTAGAGAAAACATGACGCCGCCTCTCCTTTAATTGGCCCTGGTGGACGCCGCGCCGCAGAAGACTAAGATAAGGGATTGACTCCACAGATCCTGAGCTCGTAGCGCTGTTGATGCCATGAACCGGAGCTCCGCCTTCATGTTTCAGGGATTAAACTGGTGCTCGCAGGTTGACAGAACAATGTCTTTGGTCTGCCTGCACTGAAGATATGACTCGCAGGGATTGAACATGTGACCTTTGGGCTATAAAACAGCCTCCCCGGCTCTGTGTGCGCACCGTCCTGATGATGACAGCGGCGGGAAACATCAGACTCTTTTGATGGTTCCTTGGATGCGTCACATTTAGTGTGTTTACTCGGCTTTTCTTTCAACTGCCACAGCCGATTTTACATGACGGGAAGCCGCCGCGAGGCACGAGAGAAGCGCCGCCCGCTGCAGCGCCGCGCTGCCGAGAACAGGTCCAACGAGTAAAAGGATCACAAATGGTGTGGACCGTGTTTATGTGAGCCCACGATGACGAAGATGAGGGATTTCATGGATCAGAGACAGCTGACAGTTTACAACAACAGCGACAATCAAATGAAAATGGAGAAATCAGCAGCAGGAGAGTTGATATTTGTTACACTTAATCATCCAGAGTCCCATCAGCTGTGCCTGCTAAATGTCTGACAGCTGGACACAAACACTGTCTGCTGATAGCAGAAATGACTGCTGGTCATTATGCACGACCTGCCTTTTCAAATTATCAACACAAAATATGATCGACGCGGCCCTTTTTCCAGAGACAAGGCAGAATATTATGCAGCATCTCACTGGAAAATACATGAGAAGCATATAAAAGAAACTGTTCACATCAAATCAGAAGGAAAACTGTCAAAAACCTGACAAACAAAATGTCCAACCGCATGGACACAGAAGCCTCAGGAGACACACGAACGTGGTGACACTGATTCCTCAAAGCCGTCAGAGTCAGCTGGACATAAACTGACTGGGGACAGATCAACAAATAAGCTAAAAGAAGGTGAGGACTGTTCTGTACTTGTCTGTCTTTGTGTGAATCGTACCAGACTGTCCGGGTGGAGGTATTCCAGACGGGACTCTGGGCAGATACAGCAGCACCGTGAGGACGCCGGCTCTGCTCCCCCAGCAGGGCTCCATCGCGATGGGCTTCGGCGCCGCCTGCACACACAAAGACAAACAAACAAGTACACGGTGAATACAAACAAGTACACAACGAGTACAAACAATTACACGGTGAGTACAAACAAGTACACAGTGAGTACAAACAAGTACACAGTGAGTACAAACAAGTACACGGTGAGTACACACTGAAAACAAAGTGAGCAGAGAGACACGAAGGAACGTGTCCTCTGCAGCGTGGAGTAAAGCCAGGTGACTTAAAGAGCGTTTTTAAAATGGTTTACGGTCAACAGAACGGAGACATTTACGTTCTGTCCCCTCAGACATCATGAGGACAGACGCTGACACCACCAGCATCACTGCGTCTGCAAGCGTGTGTGTGCACAGAAACGCTCCTTTCCTTCATCTGAAGGATGGAGCTGACACTCAGACACCCGCAGCTCATGCAGCACCACCCAGATCCCTGCTGCCACCCCCCCATGATCAGAGCCCCCCGCTGGGGAAAGCAGCCTGCGGAGCCCCGCCCGCTGTGCAGCTAATCGGACAGGTACGAGGTCGTTCTGTCCGCCGCGCTGCGTAAGGCGTGGAAACACACGCGTTTAGATATCAACGGTCACGTCATTGATCGTCTTCCACCCACAGCCAATCGAATGAGGGCCGTGCTCAGCCAATGAGGACACAGTCTGTTATCAGTCTGATATTACGAGCAGAACAGGGACAAAACTCCAGTACTGAGGTTTGAATATTGCTTTGTGTGTTTTTGCAGATGTTTAAATCAAACAAAGTTGAAACCTGAATTTTATGCTTCTGTGCTTCTCAAAGTTGCTTCCTTGCAGGATGAGCAGGTCTGTCCTGTCCTGCCCTGTCCTCAGAGCCCTGTCCTGTCCTGTCCTCAGAGCCCTGTCCTGTCCTGTCCTCAGACCCCTGTCCTGTCCTGCCCTCAGAGCCCTGTCCTGCCATGCCCTGTCCTGTCCTGTCCAGTCCTCAGAGCCCTGTCCTGTCCTCAGACCCCTGTCCTGTCCTGTCCTCAGACCCCTGTCCTGTCCTGTCCTGTCCTGAGAGCCCTGTCCTGTCCTGTCCTCAGACCCCTGTCCTGTCCTGCACTGTCCTGTCCTCAGAGCCCTGTCCTGTCCTGTCCTGCCCTCAGACCCCTGTCCTGCCATGCCCTGTCCTGTCCTCAGAGCCCTGTCCTGTCCTGTCCTCAGACCCCTGTCCTGTCCTGCACTGTCCTGTCCTCAGACCCCTGTCCTGTCCTGTCCTGAGAGCCCTGTCCTGTCCTGTCCTCAGACCCCTGTCCTGTCCTGCACTGTCCTGTCCTCAGAGCCCTGTCCTGTCCTGTCCTGCCCTCAGACCCCTGTCCTGCCATGCCCTGTCCTGTCCTCAGAGCCCTGTCCTGTCCTCAGAGCGCTGTGATACACGCCGTGCGGTGCCTTTGGGGCTGATCATACATGCTGCGTCTCTCTGGCTCTGATGTTTAATGGCTGGGATGGTGTTTCCTTACATGTCACTGGGTTATCGATCAGGTTTGACTCCTCTGCCTCTCTGGACCACAGAGGTCACAGACACTCACCCTGTTTATTACAGTGGTCTGTGGGGAGGACGCACACACGTGCACACTGTCTGCAGTCGGTGTGTGCGTACAGGAAAGAGCCCACGAGTTCGTACTCACACACATATTTTAACCAGCTTCACTTTTCTTCTTCTTCTTTATTGATTTTGATCTCTTTCGCTCTGAGTGACAAACAGATGTGTCGGTTCATGTGTCAGCTGGAAGTCTCAAACATCACAAGCAGCAATCATGTTTCTGCTCTTTCGGGAATGTCTTACCCAGATATCACTTCAAAATATGAAGCGCTGTGAGTTACCTGAACACGACCGCCAGAGAGGCTGAGGCTGAAGATGAGGCTGAAACTGAGGCTGAAGCTGAAGATGAGGCTGAGGATGAAGCTGAGGCTGAAGCTGAAGCTGAGGCTGAAAATGAGGATGAGGCTGAAACTGAGGCTGAAGCTAAGGCTGGGGCTGAAGATGAGGCTGAGGATGAAGCTGAGGCTGAAACTGAGGATGAGGATGAGGATGAAGCTGAGGCTGAGGCTGAAACTGAGGCTGAAGCTAAGGCTGAAACTGAGGATGAGGATGAAGCTGAGGTTGAAACTGAGGCTTAAACTGAGGCTGAAGCTAAGGCTGAGGCTGAAACTGAGGCTGTAGCTGAGGATGAGGCTGAAGCCGTGTATGTTTATTTGAATTTTTTTGTTTATGTTCGCTCTGCTTTTCCTGGATTTTTGCAGGTTTTGTCTGTTTTGGGGTGGGTGTGTGTGTGTGTGTGTGTGTGTGTGTGTGTGTGTGATAAAGACATGTCCTTTCAAAGAGAACATTTATTTATTCATATTTGCTCTGATGAAGGCAGATTTGCCTGATTTGTTCACTGTTGTAAGTAAAAGCATCACAGCATGATGAAGACGTTTCTGCTGGAGCGCCTCCTCTTCTTCAGAGCCGAGCTCAAACTGTGGCCACAGAGCTGCTCGGGTCAGCGGCGAAACACTGCGACTGAAACAGCGTTTCACAGCACACGGTGTCAAACTGCAGGAACACAAAGTGGAAACTGTGGAGGAAAAGACCGTCTGTGCTCAGTGACTGAAAGTAAAGCTTTACAACAGCAGAGCGAGCATCCAATCAGCATGGGTGACCTTCACTTTGAATCCTCAAAATCATCTGTGTGACTGAAGTGACATCCAGCATTTAAAAACTCATCAAACGGCAGCTTGTCGACCCCCTAGCTGGCGTGTACGCAGAGCAATGAGAGTGCGCATCAGCATTAGCACGCCGCTACCAAAGACGCTAGCAAGCTAACAGCACAGAACTTGGACCACCTTGGTACCAACACAGAGAGGACACACACACACACACACACACACACACACACACACACACACACACACACACACACACACACACACACACACACACACACACACACCCCCCTCTGGTGCTAATAAGTTTAAGTGCTGGAGCGTACAGCATAATTAGAGGCTGGAGGCTCCGCTGTTTGTTTAGTGTTTTCAGAGTGTCAGGAAATGATGAATTCCCCACTAACTAAACACACACACACACACACACACACACACACACACACACACACACACACACACACACACACACACACGCACACACTTCCTATTAGCATCTCTTCTTGTTGTCCTGATTGAAGAGTGAAGAAAGTAAAACGAGATGAGAGAAATGATGAGTAACACGTGTGTGTCGCTGAAATCATGTTTCTGTGTTGTAAAACACACACACACACACACACACACACACACACACACACACACACTGACCGTGACATGTTCTCTTATTTATTTACTTCACGGTGCAAACTGTCAGCGTGGTTCCTAAGCAACAGCAGCTCACTTTAGTTTGTGAAGCTACAATCCACTCGTTCCTTTGATCTGAGGCACACACACACACACACACACACACACACACACACACACAATCGTATTAATGTTACATCATGTTTACGAGACACCGTTTCCTCCAGGAAATAACTGGTATTAAAGGTCATTAACATTCACAGACAGGTAAACAGCAGCGACACCTGCAGAGCAACAGGTCATACAAAGGTCGCATGAGCGTGATGAAAGGAAGAAACACATCATGAATCACGTTTAAATCTTCAGGGTTAAACATGAACGCGCTCTCAACTTAAAGCAAACAAACAAGAAGTCCTAAAAAAGACGACCAGCAGATAAAAACTTAACTTAAACTTAACTTAGACGAAGACATCTTCATCATCGTCACTCACTAAACTGAACCTGTGTGTCTCACAGTCCTGATGCATTTAATGCTCTTAAACATCGCTCACGGCGTCCTCTGTCCTCTGACACTCGTACCCCCCCCAACACACACAACACACACACACACACACACACACACACACACACACACACACACACACACACACACACACACACACACACACACACACACACGTCACACTCTGGACTGGTTAATAACAAGCTGCTTCACAAAATGACAAATCTAACAGCAGAGAAGTTTTGTGTGTCTGAATCTTTATGTGTTGTGTGTTTGTGTGTGCGTGTGTGTGAGTGTGTGTGAGTGTGTGCGTGTGTGCGAGTGTGTGTGAGTGTGTGAGTGTGTGTAAATGATGAAGCTCAGCCAGGCCGATGTGACGACTCTAAGAGCTTTCTCTGGCTCCTTTCCCAACCTAATCACAGTAAGTGAGAGCGAGAGAGCACAAGTGACAATTAAGAGAGGTAGAAATGAACGGAGGGGAGAAAAGAGGGGTGGGGGGGTGGGGGCGGAGTCCAGGTAGGCCTTTAAGTCAATAGTAAAATCCTGCTGAGCTGTCAGTCCAGAATAAAAGCTTCCTCAGCGGACAAGATGGAGAGGGAGAGAGAGAGAGAGAGAGAGAGGGAGAAGGGGAGAGAGAGGGGGGGGGAGGAGAGAGAGAGGGAGAGAGAGGGGAGGAGAGAGAGAGGTGAGGGGGGGAGAGAGGGAGTGGGGGAGAGGGGGGAGAGAGGTGGGGGGGAGAGGGAGAGAGAGAGAGAGAGAGAGAGAGAGGTGGGGGGAG
>NC_092068.1:26739390-26766890 GCF_039877785.1 Chaetodon trifascialis | reverse complement strand
AGCACCTAAAACACACAGATCGAACTGAGATAGGATCGACTCTCGTCGGCTGAGGAGGAAGAAACACTGAAGTTGTGAGAGTTTTATAAAAACCCTCAAATCAAGTTTTCAGCCTTTCTCATCTCTTTGTTTTGTGCAAAAGTGCCTTAAAAATACTGATTCATTAGGACTCAGCGGCACATTAATGGCACGTTTGAAGGTGTGACGGTGACGACGTTCATTTCCAGGGGACAAAACATCTGAAGACGGGCAGAAATGATCACTTCTCTCCTCTTCCTCGTCCTCCCTGGTGACACACAGGGCTCAGGCCTGGACTGAGGGGCTCAGTGTTGCTCTCTGACCCCCGAGGTGTGGAGATGCCCCCCTGCCGTGCCCTCCTCAGCCGATTAGACCGGCCATGCATGTCCCCCCCGCTGGGCAGAAAACTGTCGTGTCCAATCGTCCCTCCATCCAAAGCCCTTCTTTCCATTTCCTCCTCTCTCTGCTGTCTGTATCTGTCGCCATCCTCCCCGGGGAGTCCGCTGGATTGAGAGGAAATGGTGCTGATCAGGCAGCGAGACAGAAAGAGAGAGTGTGTGTGTGTGTGTGTGTGTGTGTGTGTGTGTGTGTGTGTGTGTGTGTGTGTGTGTGTGTGTGTGTGTGTGTGTGTGTGTGTGTGTTCCACTGGAGATGGAAAGTCTTTCAGCAACACCTCTTTTGGAATTAAAGGATTTTCTTCTGGATGAGGTTTACTGAGCGTTGACGGTCTCTTGTGCAGGAACGCCACGCTGACGATGAAGGCAAACGTTCCGACAGCTGCACAGATGATCACTGATCGATCGATCAATCGATTGATTGACCATAATCTAAGGTAGTCTTCTATAAAACTGGCATGGAAAAAAGGATCAATCAGGAACTGATAATGAAATCAAGGTGATCAGTATAGAAAATCCTTGAGAGATAATCAGCCCTGACCCAGGAATTAGACAGGGTCCAAATATATTCCATGTAACTGGGATTCAGAGATGTCCCAGTCCCTCTGGTCTGTGTGTCAACAGGTGTAACACCTGAGTGGTTTCAGATCTAAAGCGACTTTACATTAACAACCACAAGATGTACATTAGCCTTTAAGCAGCCATTAAGAGAAGAGAAGAGAAGAGAAGAGAAGAGAAGAGAAGAGAAGAGAAGAGAAGAGAAGAGAAGAGAAGAGAAGAGAAGAGAAGAGAAGAGAGGGGGACTTCCTGATGAGGTCTGAACCTCAGCTTAGATCTTTTAAACTGTATTTTACTGGACTTTATGCTTTCTGTGTTTTCATCTATATTTTATCATTTCATTCTTTTTTTATTCTTATTCTGTTACTTTCACGATCATTTCTCATCCCTGTGTTTACGTCCATTCTGCCTGTTCTGTGTGAATCACTCACTTTTTCACTCACTCATCACTCAGCATGAAGTAACTGATGAACACTGCTGCGTGAGCAAGCATTGTTGTGGTTTACCAGTTACTTGGACCACAGGAAACAATTTGTAACTTTCAAAGGAGTGAACTCCCCTCCTCTCACTATAAAATGTGGTGTTCCCCAGGGATCTATCCTCGGGCCATTGTTTCTTATTTATATTAACGATTTGTCCAATGTACCAAAATTTTATTTCCTGACAATACTAGTTTGTTTTTTTCCTAATGTAATTGCAAAAGTTGTCAATGAAGAATTACATAAAATCTCTAAATGGTTAAAAATCAACAAATTGTCACTAAAAATTAAGAAAACAAATTTTATTCTGTTTAGTAACAATCACAAGAAACTTCACGAGAATATATAGAATATAGTGTTGATCGATAATGTTGTTTTCTTGGTGTACTAATTGATAAAAACTTATCTTGGAAACCTCATATTTCACTTATTTCATCTAAAATTGCAAAAAATATTGTGATAATTGGAAAAATCTTTTAAACACAAAAGTCTCCCTCAACCTACATTATTCTATGATTTAACACTGCCTGGGCCAGTACTCACCAAACAAAACTGCAACCAATTTTTAAGTTACAAAAACAAGCAATGAGGATCGTTGCCCTTTCAGCCTCAAGAAGTCAGTCCTTACCTTTGTTTCGTAAATTCGGCATTCTCAATATTTATCAGGTTAATAGTTTCCAAATTATTCAATTTGTATATGGTTCTTTAAATAAAACACAATTTAAGATCTCTTACAAAGGATCCAACTTATGGAATTCACTTCCTTCCCACTTTGTTAAACTTTCTTATGAATCATTTAAAAAATGAGTGAAAGATTTCTTGCTGTATCAATAATACCACCTGATCTGTGTATGTGTGTGCGAGTGTGTGTGAGCGCATGCTCGTGTGTGAGCTTCCGAGTGATTTTATACCTTAATGCATATGACAATATCCAATTTAATGTTTATCTCCTGTTTAAGTCCTCTTGTCAAGCCCCTTCAGGGTTTTTTAGGACCTCCTTGCATGTTTCCCTTTGTTTTTTTTCTTTTTAAAAAGTTCTTATATCAGTGATTGTCAGTTTTTCTTTGGTAATTGTAATGTTGACTTTTTAACAGGTGCTAAAAATTAATAAACAATAAACAATGAAAGCTGCCTCACAAATAAAAAGTTCATTATTCTGCATTTCTGCTCTTTTCATCCGCTGCTGCTCGTTGTTTAGTGGAGAATGGTTTCTGCATGTTTGAAATGCTTTGTGTCCGATCCAGCTCTGTGGACCCATGACGACCTCTGGATCACACTCGGAGCCTGACGGGGGATGAATGATGTTAAACGGCACTTTAGGAGAAGCAATTAGGCTGCTCACGCACGATAAGCAGCCGGAGCTTCTGCTGCTGGAAACCAGCTCGGCTCCGAGCAACACGTCAGAGCATCATTCATCTGCTGCTCAGAGCAAAACACTTCTTTAGAAATGAAGACGTCTGAAGGTGAATGAAAGCGTCTGATTGTTTAAAGACTGAACGGCTTCACGCTGCAGCAGAAAGGACGTCGTAGCTCCTGAACACAAACCGAACCTGGAAGCTGCGATTCATCACATGAAAGCGTGACACATCAGATCACAGATCAGGGTTAGAGTGAGGGAGAGGAGGCTCTGTGTGTGAGGAAGAGCGGGCCTGTTTACTGATGCCTTTAAAGGCAACGCGCTTTTTAACGTGTCGGTGTTTTGTTTACTTTGGCAGATTGAGGCTTCAGCAGAAATGAGTGCAGTTAATAAAACTGATGAACGACGGCTGACAGTCACGTTTAATGAAGCCTCATTAGAACACATTAACACGAAGGTCGTAATGGAGAACCGTGTTTGATCGCTTCCTCCTCTTCCTCGTCTCATTGTGACACTTCAGAAGCTGCAAATCTGAGAGCGGCTGCACACCGCTCATGACCTCCGACCTTTAGAGAGCGAAGCACACACTGAGAGAGAGAGAGAGAGAGAGAGAGAGAGAGAGAGAGAGAGAGAGAGAGAGAGAGCTGCTCCTCAACTCTCTCCTGTTGCTCCTGACAACAGTTTGTTGTCATCTGCAACTTGTAAACAAGTAAACAAAAAGGCCCCGCGGAGAGGTCGCTCTGCTATCTGTATGAGGACATCCAGCAGGCCGTCCTCCAACACCCAGACAAGTCCACGCACACGCACGCACACACGCGCACGCACACACACACAACAAGGAGATGAGAGGAAAAGAGGAGCTAGAGAAGGATATGACGAGAGGATAGGAAAATGAGGAAATGAGGAGAGGAAACAAGGAGAGGAGATGATTGAGGAGAGGGGAGGAAATAAGAGAAAACAAGGATTTACAGAGTAAAAGAGAGGACACAAGGAGAGGAGAGGAAGCAAGGAGAGGAAATAAGGAGATGAGAGGAAACATAGACAGGATACAATGAATTAGAGGAGGAAAAGAGGAAACAAAGAGATTAATGGAAATGAGGAGTTAGAGAGGAAAAGAGGAGAAGAAACAAGCAGAGGAAGAGAGGAGATGAATGAGGAGAGGAAACAAGGAGAGGAAATGAGGAGACGTGAGGAAACAAGTACAGGTGAGGAAAAGAGGAGAGAAAAGTTGAGGTTGAAGTGAAGAGAGGAAATGGGGAAGAAGAGGGGAGGAAATGAGGAGAGAAAACAATAAGAAAAGCAGAGTGGTGATGAGAGGAGAGGAGAGGAACAGGTGGAGGAGAGGAAATAAGGAGAGGAAACAACGATGGGATAGGAAACAAGGAGAGTAACGGGTAGGAGAGGGAAGGAAATAAGGTGAGGAGAGCAAACAAGAAGAGGAGAGGAAATGAGGAGATGAAATGAAGAGAGGACAGAGATGAGAAGAGGAAATGAGGACAACAATAAGACAAAATTATAGGAAATGAGGATCAGAGGAAAACAGGAGGAGGGAGAGGAGACGAGGAAGGAGGAGAGAAAAGGAAAAGGAAGGACACAAGGGCAGGAAAGGTGACGGGGAAATGAAAGGAGGGACAGCGAGCGAGAGGAGAAGAAGGGAAGGAGATGAAAGGAGGAGAAGAAAGCAGAGGAGAAAAAACTTTAAAGAGCAGGAGAACAGAGTCATAGGCTGCAGAGAAGAGAGGAGGAGGAGGAGGAGGAGGAGGAGGAGGAGGAGGAGGGAGAAGAAGGGGAGGAGAACATAACAGGAGGGTGGAGGGAAGGAGAAGGGCACACACACACACACACACACACACACACACACACACACACACACACACACACACACACACACACACACACATATCTTAATCGATTCACTCTTCTTGGATCTATAAAAACAAAAATCTCCTGAATCACATAATTAAGCAGCGATGGAGTCGTGAACCTTTCAGTCGTCAAACCAGACAAACAAACCAAAAGCACGCCGCAGCAGACAGGAAACACCAAACGCCGATCATCACATTCACTGACGAGGCGCTTGGTGCCAAAGGTCGTAACAGACCAGCTGATCCGCCAGAGGACAGCGTGTGAAAAACGCGCGCGTGTGTGTGTGTGTGTGTGTGTGTGTGTGTGTGTGTGTGTGTGTGTGTGTGTGTGTGTGTGTGTGTGTGTGTGTGTGTGTGTGTGTGTGTGTGTGTGTGTGTGTGTGTGTGTGTGTGTGTGCTGATTTCAGCGCCGTCATCTTCTCTCTCGCCTCTGTCTCGTCATCTCTCCTTCTCCTGCCCTCCATCCTGTGGAGGGGCGATAGAGGCAGCAGCCAAGGACAAACGTGGTTTTAAATAAAGGTTATTTGAACACGTTTTCCTCCACATCAACGAGTACGTTCGGCGTCTGGATCCAAACTGCGACGTGATGGACGCCTTGGAGACGCTGCAGTGTGTCCCAGACAGGGTGGACAGTGGTGGACCGTGGTGGACGGCGGTGGACCGTGGTGGACGGCGGTGGACCAGCAGGTGTTTTACACACTTTGAGAGCGATACCTGAAATGAGCTCCTCCCTTCATGGACGTCTGCCTGCGGACAGCCGGCTCTGTCAGGATGTCAGAGTGAAGTTTAACCTGAGGACAGGCCCAGCTTAAACTGGGCTGCTGGGACGCCGTGGACGCCATCTTATTAAAACCAGCAGTCTGACGACGGTTTGCAGGAGCTTCTGCTCGTTCAGCTGCACTCACACTGCATTCATGCAGTCGAGCTACTTTTTCTTTATCTACTGAATCTACAAACAATGTCGGGCCGTAAAAGGAGAGGAATCATTGTTCAGTGAGCCTCTGCTCCTCTGCTCTAACTCACAGCTGACATCCCACCAACTTCAGGACATTTTCGTTGTGTAATCTTAAATTAAATTTTTCTTAAATGACCTTAGAGCTCTTCCTGCAGGAAACTTGTTGGCCTGTGACTCTTTTTGTACTTTCTATCACATGATCATCATCATTTTGATCGTTTTTCTCTGTTAGCAGCTTCGCTGTAGTCCAGCTGCTTCTCGGTGAAGTCATTGGATCTTTCAAACGCTGACTGTCACTGAGTCTCTGCAGTCGCTGCGTCTGTCCAGGATCATACACGAGGGACAGTTTGTAGGTTTTTTCTGTATTTTTGGAGGTTTCACACCTCGACAGAGCGAGACATCTTCTCTCTAGCAGACTTCTTCATGTTAGTTTAACTGAAAAGATGATGAAAATCACCTTAAAATCACCTCATGAACATTGTTAACAAACGTCAGGTCGATCCTTCTGGAAGACTGAAAACTGGCTGGTTTTAACGAGGCTCCAGCTGACGGTCACGCAGGGCTCGTGAAGCTCTTCCTGCATCAGGATGCAGAAGAACACAGTGACAGCGTCTCTGTTCGTGTCCCTGGCGATCAGAAAGTGCGTCCATGTGGCAGCAGATCAGGGCTAAAGGACGTCCCTCCTTTTTGCCGCCGTTCATTAACTTACACGTGTCTTGCAGATGTGAGGACGCACACATCCGAGGTGTCCATCAGTTCCTCCTACGTCCAGTTAAAAGACAGCGTCTTAGAGGAAGAATCACGTCTCCACAGACGATGATGATCTTCATTCCTCTCTCCACTAAATTTCCACCATGTTGTGTTTGTCGTCCTTCCTGCTTCTGTTTCTCCCTCTCTTCTCTATCTTTTCTTTCTCTCTCTCCGTCTTCACTTCTCTCTCTACTTGTTTATTGTTTGTCATTTCCTTGTCTCCTCCCTCTGCCGGTCCTCAGAGTGGGACAGCGGGTCACATCCTTCGTCTCCACACACCTGCATATTAAGCACACTGTATGATTGTGTGTGTTTGTGGATGAGTGGAAGAGAGGGGTGTGTGTGTGTGTGTGTGTGTGTGTGTGTGTGTGTGTGTGTGTGTGTGTGTGTGTGTGTGTGTGTGCGTGTGTGTGCATGTGTATGTGTATGTGTATGTGTGTGTCGGCGTTGAATTTCCATTTTAATCAGCACGTCGGTGAGCGAACAATCCTATTACTGCAAGGGAGGACGGAGGGGCCACTTCAACACCTCTCCCCCTCCATCCATCCATCCCTCTCCCCCTCCATCTCTCCCCCTCCATCCATCCATCCATCCATCCATCCATCCATCCATCCCTCTCCCCCTCCATCTCTCCCCCTCCATCCATCCCTCCCTTCCTCCATCTCTCTCTCCGAGACGCCAAATTAATCATCCCTCTAATGCCTCATGAAAGCCAAACTTTTTTTTTTTGCCTCTTCTTAATTCGGGAGGTGGAGTATATCTTTCATTCACCCCCTCCTCCACCTCCTCCACCTCCTCCTCCAGACGCACACACACACAGAGACACACACTTTCTCTGTCCTCTCCACTTCTACGTTTTACTATTAGTGTTGGAAAGATTAATGTGTTTTCTGGCTGCCAAGGATGTGTAGTTGCATCCACAAGGGAGGATATACACACAAATGCACACCTGGTTGCACATGCAGACTGTTGTACTGCATAAATGTGCACACACACACACACACACACGCCTGGATGCATGTGCACATAGCAAAGCTCCAAAGGCCATCATCTTTCCTGAAAAGGCTTTTCCCCCTCCAAATTCAGTATTGACGGATTGTAGAGGAGGAGGAGGAGGAGCGGAGATATCGATCAGGAAGAAAAGAGGAGAACAGAGAAACACACTCATCATTAAGAGGGCAGAGAAGAAAAGGCTGTGTGCTGAGGAAACGGCCTAATGAGAAAGAATACGGCAGCATGAATCCACACTCCTGGACCTCCATCTGTAAGTCCTGCCAGCGATTCAAAACGTCTGCTGTGCTGCTTCATTAGGAGGACGACTGAAGGAGTCTCTGTGGACGGAGCGAGAGAGAGAGCGTCAGTGCGCTTCAGCAAAGCCCTCGTCAGATCACTTAACAGCCTCTTAAAACATCCTTTTAACAGCCAATCACTGGGCGTCAAATCATTTGTGTCACAGAGACAAAGCGACAATCAACCGGCTTCAAACAGCGACGATCGGGTGTTAGAAGGAGTGAAAGAAGGCAGAGAGTCAAGACAATGAGAGGAGCAGAAGAAGAGCAGGGAGGAGGAGGAGGAGGACTTTCCACCATGACGTCTGGTCATCCAGAGCAGGTATAAACACTTTGGGCTGCACGGACAGACGAGCAGAAGAAATGTAGTTCAAGAAACACATCCATGAAGTCGACCGCCATCCTCATCTCGATGGCGTTGGACACGACTAACTTCGAGGCTGCTATGATGTAAAACTCCAGCTTTGGCAGCTTCAATATGAAATGATCTTTGTGTCCTCTGCAGCTGGAGTCCATCACTTCAAACTAAAACCCACCACGAGTGCAGTGAAGATCCAGAAGGTTATGAAGTCAATGAAACGTGATGCAGGTAGATGGTGGATCTCTCAGGTCTGAATATTTCTCTCTGTTCAAGCCTCACACAGCGCAGCCTCGTAGCTTTTACACAGCTCTTATCTGAAAGCTCCTTCAGGGGATAATTAGAGGATAAAATGGATGTTTTACTCTACAAACCTTCATGGCTTTGGTTTCCAGTCAAACCCTTATGCAGAGACTCAGCAGTAACCCTCCGATAATAACTGTCCCCTCCTCAAAAGCCGTCTTTGGAGGTGTGAAGTTTTATTAGACGTCAGCATTTTTCCACTCAGAGTTCAGAGAGAGTCTGACGGACTCAGAGAAAAGTTCTCCTGTACGTTGTTGACTTGGTCCTCTGAGGTGTTTGGAGGAAACTTGACCTGAAAACAGTTTTTCTGCTCAGAGTGCAGCAGAAACAGCAGCTCACCAGCTGCCCAGGAGGAAACTGTGGAGAGCCTGGGCGAAGTGAAACTCAGCTTAAAGGTCAGAACCTGTTTGTCTCACAGGACGACTGTCTGCGCCCAGTCAGCGCCCTCTGACCCTGTTTGTCCTCCTGCTGTTCATCAACTATATCACTGTGATCATGTCAACGCCTCCATCTGCTAATCCAACTTCTAACGCCACGAGAGGATGAGGTGTGCATCGTCTGTCACACAGCGTCAGGTTGTTGCTCTCGTGCACACCTCCACCTCTGACCTGCTGAGGCTCTTATTGGCAGCGATGCTCACATCTCCTCCTCATTCAGAGGAGGTGGCATTCGAGCGTTTCCTGCTGACATGCAGACACACACTGCTCTGAGTTCACTGTTCTTCTTATTGTTTCAGTGGAGCTCAGAACTGAGATACAGGAAGTGATGCTGGCAGACACACACACACACACACACACACACACACACACACACACACACACACACACACACACACACACACACACACACACACACACACACACACACACACACACACACACACACACACACACACACACACCCTGTATTCACTGGCTGAGTGTTCAGGATATAATGGGTGCGCCTGCTTGGTCAGCTGAACCTGAAACTGGCACTAAACTACATGAAGGACGGAGTCAGACAGCAGGAGAGAGAGGGAGGGGGGACGCAGGGAGGGAGAGGACAGAAGGGACAGAAGGAAGACAAGGGACAGGAAGTGTGCGAAACTGCAGCGAGGGAGGAAAAATACTTTTTAGCTTTAGCTTTTTAACTGTTGTTTTTGCGTGAAGACGAGCGACCAATGAATGAACAGCTGAGCTGCTGCACCTTTGGAGCGAATGGAGGGGATCAGATACGATCATTTGCTCCAGGGTTAGAGTTCTCATCAGGTTTTTAGCTCCAGTTTGGTTCAACATGTAATTCAGTGGTTGAATGAAAAGCTGCATTCTAACGCAGGCCGTAATAAATTTAGCACAAGTGTTGACAGGAAGTTAGAAAGTCCCTCTCGTTGCTCTCTGGGACAGGATAACGTGGACCGTATCAGCTCGTTTGATAATTCACTGAAGCTGTAGAATATTCAGACCTTTTACGGCTGCACAGTTCCATCAAATATTCCAGATGTTTTTATCCACATTTCTCTACGTGATTGGAAAGTCAGCTGATTTGAACAATGTTTAGCTGCACGGCGTGAGTGCGTGCTGATTGGTCCACTGGGAGGCCGCTGCCTGTCAGAAGGTAACAAAGATGCAGCGAAGCCTTGATCCGAGTTCAGGCAGACAAAACTGATTTCACTGCTGCGTGAAGTAAAAACTAAAACGCTGACCACCTCCTCTCTGCTGCATGTAGCTTAGCATTCAAATCAGCTCAGTCCAACATCCACTGCAGGCGCTGAGTCTCATCTTCCAGAGACAAAGACACCCCCCCCCCATGCCTCCTGCATGTTAAGCATTAACTAGGCTGCATGTCAGGTCATTAACTGGTCGACTGTATGTGGTGTAAACGGGGCGTGACGCCATCGGACTGGACTGTTCACAATACAGATGAATCTACATCCTGATTCATGAGCTGGCTCTTAAACACACTGATCTGTCAGACCTTCATTACCGCAGACACTCAGAAAAGGACGGCCAAAAGATGAAAACCAAAAGTAAAAACTCTCCTTTCCATCCCTCACTCTGTCGTTCCAGACTGAAGCAGGAGACCGAGCCTCCCAGCAGAGCTGCTGTGTCTGAGCCGGGTCGGCGAGTTCATCCAGGATTTTCCATTTCTTTAATTTAACCTGAAACGCGGTGCTTCTCCATGCCAGAGCACTTTGTCCTCAGCCTGAATTACTTCATTGATAACTGCAAAATGATAAAAAACACAGACTGCTTCAGGTTTTTCTGCTGTGTGTCAGCAGTGTGATTCTCCCTCTCTAAGAAAACCGACGTGAAGTCTACCTCAGAGAGGCAGCAGAGAAAGAAACGGAGAGGGATAACGAGGCAGAGAGTCGGCTGAAGGGCGTCGTACGTTTGTTCAGCTGCAGGTGAGGCAGGTCCTCAGGACACCTCCGCTCACCTGCCCGCGATGAAAAGACCAAGAAAAACAAGCTTTCCTGTTAACGCGCACGCAGAGCACCAAGAGGAGTGGTTTGTTTTAGCCTCGTTAGGGCTGACGGCCGTGAGTTATTGACTTAATAACACGGCGGTGTTTGTGAGAGAGGCCGCGGCCATGAGAGACGCAGAGACGGACGCAGAGACAGCCACAGGTGACCAGCCAGAACAAACCAAAGGACGGTCCACGCACGTGTCCACCATGAATGCAAACCAGTGTGTGTCTGTGTGTGTTTTCTCATTCTTCTTGTGTGTGTGTGTGTGTTTCTCTCTGAACATACATTACTTCCAGGTGTCATAAATATTCTTTATCTGCTCTTTTCCCTTTCATTCCTCCCCCTCCATCCATCATTCCTCCCCCCTCCCTCCATCATTCCTCCCTCCCTCCCTCCCTCCACCCATCCATCCACCCCCCCAGCAGCCCTCCTTCCTGAGGCATATTAAATCCCCGCAACTGAAGAATAAATACGCCACATTAAAACATAAGATATGAAATTGATTCATTCATCCGCATTATGAAAATAGGAGACCGCCGTTAATCAGCAGCAAGGTGGGAACTGCTCTTCTGAGGCGGAGGCGTGCAGATGCTTGTTGCTGCGGGCTCATCAGCTTTACGACGTAACGGCGGTACTTTATGGAGGCAGTGGAAACATCGATTTATGCTGATGACTGTGCCTCTCTTCTGTAATGCAGCCGTGACACGCTGTAAAGCTCCGATCGAGCCGGGAGAGGAAGAGGTGCGAAGCAGGGCCGTAAACTCTGCTATTTAACATATGGAGGACGGTTCACGTGCACAGGCGTAAAGACGTCAGCACGTGGACGTGGTGTTTGTGTTTCAGGAATAACGTGCCGTCGTCGATGGTGTTTCTGTACACAAAGGCAGCGACCACTATGGCCGACTACACGGAGATTCACGTGACCGCAGTTTTCATATCATTTCCTGTAAGATTGTCTGTCAAACTGACAAAGGACAGCAGACACACAGACAACTGTCACAAATACAGTTTTCTAACATTAAACTACTATGATTATCCAAGCTATGCTCAGCCCACAATTACAGTGACTTCCAGGAAGATTCTTGAAAACTCTGAGGAAATTATCCTGGAATTACTGACTAGTACATAGAAAAAAAAAAGTATTTTGTTTTTTGTTTTTTTTTGTGTGTTTTTATGCTCAGTGATCCCAAATGAAAGCTGGGTGTCATCGCTGACCTCCGTTTGTATTGTTTTGGTTTTAGATTCTGATTCAGACTCAAATCCAGAAGGATGAAAGAAATGGCGTGACCGTTCAGTGGAAGGCAAACAGACGTCGCTCTCAGCAGGTTTTCAGCTCAGCTTCGACAAACATTCATTAAGTTCAGCGTCCAGATTCACTGAAACGAACGACGCTCTATGAGAGGAGGAAACGTCTTCAACATATAAAACCAAAACTATGTGAGTGAACTGACTCTTTGAATTAGCATGAAGGCGTCACGACAGCACGTGGCTGTAAAATACTGTAGAACAGCATATGTTTCTGTTTTCAGGCTCTACTTTGAGTTTTAATCCCTCAGAAAGTGCAGATGATTCGAGAGTCTGGATGAAACCGACGCGTTTCCTTCCAGCTGAGACTCATGGATTTGTATCATTAACCCGTCCAGACACCTCGCCATGTGAGCTTCCTCCTCACAACACCGACAGAAGCTCCTTTTATTCCAGAGTATAACAAAAGCATCTTTCCAGCTGTGACACTTAATCTGTGAGACGCCTCAGCATTTCCATCATTCAAGCCTTCAGAGGACAGGAAGGATTCTTTGAAGGAGAACCACCTGAAGAGCGTTTCAAAGTCCGTCCTGACAGCGTGTGAAGCTCACCGCACGACCACGTGAAGTCACGCACGCTGTGACGGATCCTGAGAGCGTTTGTTCGTCACTGACGGGGAGTCAAAGACTGGGAGTCTGAGCAGAGACGCTGTGGACCGCAGCTCTGAGAGGAAACTCCAGGTAAACACAGGAACATACATTATTTACCCACAAGGCAGCAGAGCGTGGTGGAGACGTGAATCACAGTCAGACGCTGGCTGGGCGGCACAGCAGTGTGTGTGTGTGTGTGTGTGTGTGTGTGTCCAGTTAACTGGGCGGCTTATGACAAAGATGTGTCCCACATTGGGAAAAGGCTGTTTAGGCTGAGTGTGTGTGATGCTGACGCCGGCTCTCTTCAGGAGGGTTAGGGTTGTTCTGTTCGTATGAACGTGTTGTTTTCTCGGTTAATGCAGCTGCTCTCTGCATCGCAGGCCTAAAGTAACAATAACAACGTTTATTATCGCTGCGCTTTGCAGAAAACGGTGATTTACGTCGTCTGAACATTTCACTGATCGATCGGTATCAACATGTTGTGACCTGTCAGACGTTTTAATCAGCACAGATTCAAACTGTTGATGAAGTATTAAAGGAGACGCGGCTGCTCAAATAACTGCAAACAGACACAAAACATCTGTTTCTGATCTTCAGAGGTCGCTGAAAGGTCACTCAATGAGGAGAGTGAGCTCGCCACACTCACCTGTCTCCTCCTCCATCTCACCATCCAACCACTACACCTGTTTGGCCTCTTCCTCATCATGACGAGTCTTCATCCTGAGTCATGTTGAAGGTTTGTTGTGTAATGTCTGTGATGGAAGATGAACGCAGACGAGAACGATCCAGATACAGAGAGCGCTGAAAAAGCACCACCACGCTGTTCTTGAGGCCGTGCACCACCCTCCTCTCCACGCGCTTCATGCACCTCCTCACGCAGACCGAATGGCTGTAGAGCGAGGGAGCGACAGGTGTTGTCTGTCTGAACACGGCGTGAAACGGCTTGATGATGACTCTATTTGTTTAACCGTACTCGGTCGCTCTGGATGTAACATAAAATAGCGGGGCGGCACGGAAATGTTCCCTTTCCCTCATTCATTACACAATTATGCTAAGCTGCATGCTTGACTATGAACCAGATGTTGTGTAATTAACCCCAGAGTGAAGACAGCGTTCTGCCCTATTGTCTCTCACCTTCAGTGCTGAAATGGACCCAGGCAGAGGCAGAGATAAGGGAGGTGCTCCGAGCTTTCCACGTGCTCGTGAACCGAGCCGAGTGCGACCCGGTCAGAGCGGAGCTAAAACTAATTAAGCGGCGTGCGCAGATATCCGTCCACAGCTTTGTCTCGGTAACCTTCAGCTCACTGAGAGACGAGAGGAAGACGAGACAGGCAGGGGGACATGTGGAGGAGGAATTTTAAAGCATGACGATGCTGTTTACAGAGCATCTCGAAGCGGATCGTACCACTGACTTCAGAGGCTGCAGAGGAAATCTCGAGGAATCAGTGTGTGAGCTGCTGTTCATTAAACTCGGCTCAGGTTCGTTAAATCACGTCGTTTTAAACTGTATTAAAACTTTATGACAGTTATGATCCCAAAGCAAATATCTTCTATCTAATTCTTTATCTAAAATGCAGTTCTTTGGATCCTGACATACAAAAGTCTCCGCTCTGACTTGAGTGTGTGTTCTGGACGCTCGCCGGCGTTTGTTTTGAGCCACTTATCGTCCGTCGTTTGATGAATGAGGGCGATCGTTCTCCTGGCTTTCAGTCCCGCTGGTTGACCTGATCGCAGCAAATCTCCTCCAGCATCTGCCACTGGGCTCCACTGGGGCTGCGGGGGGGGGGCACAGAGATGGCTCAGGGGTAAAAGTTCACTTCCCACAATGCATTGCTTCTATCAGGATTATTAATATGCTGAGTTACATCAAGTCAAGGTCAAACAAATGAGACAAACGCTCCATTTAGCTGTTTCATGGACCTTGTGTCGTGAGATTACGACGATCGATCATTAAAGAACTTCATCAAAACTCAGTTCAGCACGAGACAACGGAGAGACGACGGAGAGACGAGAGAGAGACGACGGAGAGACAACAGAGAGACGAGAGAGAGACGACGGAGAGACGACGGAGAGACAACAGAGAGACGAGAGAGAGACGACGCTGTACACTGTGGCAGTTTACGAGGACACACAGGAAGAGACAGTCACAGCAGCGTTTGGTCTCCATGTTCAGTCTACTGACTCCTCTAAATCATCTGTGTTCACCTTCTCTCCATCCTCTTCCTCTCCCACACACCTCCATCTTAACCACGCCAGCACACCACCTCTATCTCCTCATCCCAGGATGACAGTGGACGCTGGGCCTGCTTGCTATTCACAGAGCGTCGGTCCACTCCACCTCGTCAGTTTATCTAAAGAGGCTTCACAGCAGAGGTGACGCCACCATCTGAAGACCCCCCCTGAGGAGAAAGCTCCGCCGGCCACTCCGCCTCCTGAGGACCCTTCAGGGCCGGCGGGTGAAGGTGAGGCTCTCCTCTCAGCCTCGTCGGCTGTCCGGAGGCAGACTGTGGATGCTGTCGAGGTGAGCTGTGCAGACATCCACACCTGAGGGCTCGTGCGTCATCAGGGAAACACACCTGCTGGCTCTGACCTGTGAACATGTGCTTTCACTTCTATCAACTCAGCGACGCCCCCGACCTCACGCCTGTGGAACCTCTGGAACGAACTTCACCTCAAGCAGCTGAAAAGCTGCATTAGATAAACAATATTTGGACAAGTTCAGGTTTGGAAATGAGGCTCTTATCCGTGCAAAATTACTAAATATTTCTGATCAACCGAATGACTTGTGACCATGATTTAGTTTGTTAATTCTACTGTAAATAAAAAGCTGCCCGGCTGCTCGGACACGAACCTCACCGTGCTCGCGGCGCTCCACCTGCAGCTTCAGTCAGGGTCAAAGCGAGCTCGGTCTGTTGCTGCTCAGGCTGCTTTGTTGAGCTCAGTACAAACCAGGTCAATAGAAATGTTGTTTATGAGGTTAAAAGCTCAGCAACCACCAGTCCACCACAGAGTAATTGCATCCTGAGCTGAGAACAGTGCTTCCCGTCACCGGCGGAGCGCCGCTGCACAGAGCCTGTCGTGTGGTCAGAGACGCTGATGACTCGCTGCTCTCAGATCAGCTCCAGGTTTCTGTCGGCTCCATGTGCAGAACACTTTGACTCCACAAACCCAGCTGTAGAGCCTGTCTGCACCCACGGCTCCCTGTGTGTGTCAGTGTCTGATCAGGAAACAGTGGGTTAGCCGCTGCCATTGTTCTGAAATGAAGGGCTGATGCCGATTGGCCGAGCTCTGCTCTGCGCGACGCCGTCAACCCGCCATTTCACTGGATCACGCGTCCATTCGCCTCCAGTCACTGCAGACTTTTCTCAGTGTGCTCTGCTGTTACTCTGTCTTCATGGTGAGCAAACTGCACCCTTCATCCACCCACACAGGCTGCTTCACCCCTTCACTCTCCTCTTAAGGTGGAACTGCTTCCATCTTAACACTGAGCACACTGGGTTTGGTGAACGTTCCCAGCAGAGCTACTGGTGTCAGCAGCCTGTTGTGTATCCACACACACACCCACACAGTCACACACCGTCATGGCAGAAGGTCGGAGGTGTTTGTCTGCACTGCTCTCCTCAACACGCCGTCGTTATTTCGCGTGTGTGTTTGTTTGTTTGTTTGTTTGTTTGTTTGTGCCTGTGTCTGTTTGGATCCATGTTTGTGTCTTTTTGCTGACCTGTAGCAGCTCCTCCTGGTCACCGCCCACCTCCAGCGCCACGGCAACCGAGGCGAAGGGACGACTGGCCATCTGCTGCCGCTCTCTCATCAGCTGCTGCAGAGCGAGACAGGAGAGAGAGAGAGAAAGGAATTTTAACTCAGCGTGCTGCTGTAAGGGGGGGCTCTGACAGAAGACCCCACTAAGCCAAAAACACAGCTGGATCGCACTCAGCCACAGCTGGCCAATGAGCTGCTGCGCTCAGACCTGCTGCAGGTCGGCTGCTCCCTCATATCCACCTGGACTGTAAGTTCACACAGAAAGCAACACGTGAACGCATCGAACCGATAACCATGTGTGAATCAGGAGGAAAGGAAGGTGAAAAGGACGGCGGCAAAAAAGAGACGGTAGCAAAGAAGTAGAAAGAGAGACAGAGCAGGAGAGTAAAGGAGGAAAAAAGGAAAGGATGAAGGCAGGAGGGACGGAGAAAAGTGGGGAGAAGAGATCAAAGCAAAATGGCTGCTATATGAGCAGGAGGAAGGTGAAGAGGAGTGGGGAACGGCAGGTGGTGGGGGGACGGAGACAGTCAGAGAGGAGGAGGAGGGGGACGGGCAAACTTCATTAATGAGGAAATGTCAGATGAACAAAGGCAGACGGCGAGGCCTTCATCAGCACGAGGTCCAAACACCATGACAGAAAACACAAAGTCAGATATATAAAACACAAAGCAGAAAAGCATGCTGGGAACGAACACACACACACACACACACACACGCTCACGCTCACTGCAGCCTCATCAGAAGCCTGTTTCCAGCTCTTTCCACTCCACCACAGACGTGTTAATGGGCTGTAGTTTCTACATTTAGCTCGGGGGTGGCCACCTGTTTCACGCAAAACAAACTCATTCCTGGCACATTATGCACCAGGCTCTAATCATCAGTATGTTGATGTTTGTTTCAGCAAAGTCTGCATCGTGCACGTGCACGTGCACACGCACGCACGCACGCACGCACGCACGCACACACACACACACACACACACACACACACACACACACACACACACACACACACACACACACACACACACACACACACACACACACACACACCTCTGATAGGTGGAGGCAGATGGAGGATCTGGGCTGCAGACTGTGACCCTCACAGCAAAGAAAACTTTAGTTTGTTTACAACCTCGGATGCTTTTTCAGAGATGAAGAACATGAAATGAACTTTCATGTATCGGTGTGGGAAAATCCAGTTTTCTGCAAAAGCGAGCTCAGTGTGCTACAGACAGGAGGTAGTAAGAAAAAATAAAGCTGGTGAATAGACGATGTGAGAGAATCCCACCTTCTTCTCGGCCTCGTCGCTCCCATCATTCGCTCACCAAGCCACAGATGACAGAGACGAGCTTAAAAAGCAGCTCAAGAAGGATGGACGAGGGGTCTTAACCATTTAAAGAACACTAGGACGGACTAACGACAGACAGATTACTGAGAGAAAGAATAAAAGAAGCGCACCGCTCCTGACTGTCATCGGCCTCCACTCTCTGTTACTTCTGCCCAAACTGAAGCACCTCTGCGTCCTCTCCTGCTGCACACATTGACATTAACCAGCTGTCAGGTGTTGTGCTAGCGCGCCGCCGGCTGCTCGCTCGCTGGTGTCAGACTCATGAAGCATGAATGAATACTACACCTGTAGCTACATCAGTGCAGTCAGGCGCTCCAGCGGCGGTGGCAAGTGCTCCACCAGCACGCCGCCGTGCCGGCTAATGTGATGTCTTCTCTTGTTAGCTGTCGACCGGCGTGCTAACGCTGTCCAGATGACAGCGTGTGGTTGCTAGCATCGCTGTTAGCCTCCTGCAGATGTCAGCTCAGGTTTGTGCGAGCCTAGGTGTGGATGAGAGGGAGGGGTGCACCGAGGGCTTCAGGTGAGCTGATATCCCCTTTAATATCACTGTATCTGCAAGGTGAGGTGAGCAGTGAAACACATCATCAGGCTCACATGTCTGTAAACAGCCTGTTTCAAAATAACGGCTTTTACCACCTAATGTAATCCATCAATCACACACACACACACAGTTGGAGGACGATGGCGGCCAAAGACAGCGAGTCAAGCAGGAGTCTCTCCAAAACCTGGTCTCTGAGGATTTACAGCAGAATAACAGCATTAATGATGACTCCACTTCTGCTTCTCATGGAAAGAAACCAAAACATCAGAGTCTTCATCGTCCTGAGGAGCTCAGCCTCAGTTGGCTTTGACAGTTTCAGTCAAATGAAGAATCAAAGATAAGTTCAAACTTACAATAACGTTCGCTTCCTACAGCCCGATTAGGCCGCAGCAGATTATTGTGAATCCGGCTCAGAAAGGCCTCTTTTTGTTAATTAGAAGAAGTCTGGCTGCAGACCTAAATGAACCTGAGTCCACTGAGTGTGTGCGTGCAGCCATGTGTGACTGTGTGTCACACGAGGTGTTCTCAGCTCGTTCTCTGGAGTCCTGTTCCACTGAGATTACACAAAGCAGCCAAGGTGAGCCGGGTCGTGTGTGTGTGTGTGTGTGTGTGTGTGTGTGTGTGTGACCACGTAAATCAGTGTGGACAGCTGAATTATGTTGTTACATAAAAAGTGGGAGTAACATTCAGCACTGAGTTCACTTTCAGAGCTGTGACTGTGCATGTGCGTGTGTGTGTGTGTGTGTGTGTGCGCGCGCGCGTGTGTGTGTGTGTGTGTGTGTGTGTGTGTGTGTGTGTGCGACTTTATGCTCACACACACGCAAACATAAATGCTCTTTTTGATCAAACGGACCACTTGTCTGTGCACTCCAGCATGTGTTGTATGTTTAATGTCCCCTTTGACAAGACCTTGAGTGGGCAACAAGGACGAGGCAGCGGCCATCTTCCGTCTGCCTGCTGGGCTGTAAATCAGCCATAAAACGGCTAATTAACTCTGCTGTGCTGTAAACAAGGCGCCATGCTACACACCAGCCACTGGATGACAAAGGGGGGGGGGGGGGACAGAGGCAGCAATAATATTTAGTTTTTCGGTTTCAAGGATTTTAGGCGAGCGCCTTTGAGTGAATCAAAGGGCGACACGAGCGAACACTCCCCATCTTTTCACTCTGCTTATGTCGCCTCGAGGGGAGGCCTCCCGTCTGTCCATCCATCCGTCCCGGCCGGACAGACAGACAGACAGACAGACGCATGGACAGCCAGCAGAAAAACGAGAGTGCTGCAACAAAGAAGCCAATCACATGGCGAATTATGCTTCGCAGAACGCCGCTCGACCGCAGGAGCACCTGCGAGCTCAAATTGCCGGTCCTGTTCGACGGATTGGAAATATCGGCGTAATGTGCTGTTTGCTGATTTCGGGTGCACTCCAGTGCAAAATGACAGGTTTCACAACACGATGAGTGGTTCGCCGCGAGCACGGCCGCAATTAAACGCCACATCAGCTCGGCGAGGGCAGAGTCAACACACCTGCGAGCCGTGTGCACATGTCAGTGTGTGTGTGTGTGTGTCGGCGGATTGCTGTGGGCGAATAATGCAGCAGCATGTTTCTCTTATCAAATGGCTGTAAATATGTACACAAAGAGCCTCAGAAAGGAGGAGACGCGTCAGGAACAGCGTGTGTGTTTTCATCCTGTGTACAAAATGATTTTAATGGCTGTACCACCAAACACACACGAGCGCTGACGAGGGTCACTTCCTGTTTCATGTGGAAGAGCCTGAATGATCTGCACCCTGACTTCAACCATCAGCACCATCAGCACCATCAGCACTATCAGCACCATCAACACTATCAGCACCATCAGCACCATCAGCACCATCAACACTATCAGCACCACCAACACCATCAGCACCATCAGCACCACCAGCACCATCAACACTATCAGCACCACCAACACCATCAACACCACCAGCACCATCAGCACCATCACCACCAACTACAAGGCTCCATCACCCGACATCAGTGCTGGACTTCACTGATGCTTTGGAGCCGGGTTCCAAAATCTGAAGGAAAGCCTGAAAGCAGAAGAGTGGCGGCTGTAAAGGAGACGTCCTCACACTCACATTAATTAATTATGCATTAATTATGTCAAATGAAATGTTACTAAGGGTGCAAGTCCAAGATCTAGTGGCATCCAGTGATGTGGGTGCAGAATACAGCTGAAGACCCATCGCTTCACGTCCTCTATGGCGGCTGCTGAAGGTGCTTCTAAACCAGTGGTGACTGTAGGAACATGGCGGTGGACGTGGTGGACATGGTGGACATGGTGGACGAGGACGCCTGCTGTCTTCTTATTTCCAGGTGATCATAGACTAATGATCCCGGCTAAAACCTGCACCCTGGTTCTTTTGAACACGGATCTGTGACGCCCACTTTAAATGAACAAATGTGTTGAGAAACGAAGCTTTGTGAGGATGAAGAGCAGAATAACAGCATGAAGAGGAGGACGAGGCAGACGCACACGGACACACAAACACTCAGAGAAAACACACAGGACCCAAACACAGCGCACAATGTGCTGATGTGAGACTATTAAACAGCATTTCTCAGCCAGCGTTACTGCCGCGTTCCCCTGTGGATGTAATGCAACATCAGCGCCATGTTCCTCCAGTCCGTCCGTAAGCTAACTGGATGGTTTAATCAATGCCTCAGAAGGCTGCGGGTTTAGGTCTGATTAATGTTTTAATCAGAGGTACGAGGCAAACAAGCGCTTCTGGACAGGGCGTATAATTCTCTCTGACTTGTTCCCAAATCAACAGAAAACCAGAGTTTCACCATGTTGGACTGTGTGTTTCACAAGAACTATAATTTATCACCCTCACGTTTAATAATGTCCTCGGGTGAGAAATGGGAAAACATCAGGACTCTGATATCTCTACTGGCCCTGCAGAGGCCGATGTCCACCGGGTTACTGTGTCTCTCAGTGTCCCCCGAAGGGTGCAGGGCCGTTCTCTCTCGTCTCAACAGTAAATGCAAATATGAGAAGGACGGGACGAGCAGGGGGACTGAGACAGTACATTTTACGGTTCAGCACCGAAAGCAAAAGGCAAAATCTTATTTTAATGTGAAATCCGGTCAAGCGTCACGTGACTCTGCAAAATGAGTCTTTGCTGTGTCAGCAGAGCAGGACGGTGCTGTGCGTCTGTTGGCCATAACAAATTACGCTCTGGGTGTTTTTGAAGGGAAATGTTCACGGGAAGGAGAAATCTCATCTTCCACAGAGCTGAGCTCCATGAGGACCTTTGTGCTTCATGCCCAGCAGCTGCATTTACATTCATATCAGCGCTCTGGTTTCATCTGCATGTGCACATCATGTCCTGTTTCAGGAAGCTAGCAAAGCCGTGGTTTGATGTTTAAGCTAAACGACTTATTCAGATGACCGTGTGCTAGAGTTGGGCGGTATCCAGATTTTGATACGGTCAAACCTTCCCCACATTATCCCGGGGTATACGGTGTTACTGTGACTCATTCAAAGTCACGTTGACATGCACGCAGTTCAGACGGTCAGTGCTCACGCTAAGAGGCAGCAGTCCTAACTAAATCAGACTGACGGGGAGAAACTCAGCTAAAACCCTCCACCAAGCATGGGCACCCAAACGAAACATGATTCATACCACAAGAAATTATATGCGCATGTAATGAAAACAGGAAAGTAGCGCACGTCAAAGGTACGGCATATGCTGATTTCACCGCTTCACACAAACCACAGAAGCTCGGTATCATATGAAAGCAGAGAGTCTGATGATGACGAAGATGTCTGCCTCCTCACTGTGCGATGGAAACTGGGCGAGCTAGCAGCCAAAGAGGAGCAGAAACACCTTTGCTGAATCGTACAGTACGTCTTACCTTTGCTGTTTTGAGGTCAGAAGTTACATTCAGCCTGAAAACACGCTGCTAATGTCTCCTCCTGTGACTCTGCGTTAGTTTGACATCAATCACGAAGGTCCTGCTTGTTTACATAAAGAGGAGGGGGTTTCTAGAGTGGGGGGAGCGCTCTTCATGCAGTAACCTATCTCTGGGTTACTTCCTGCTGGATCGTCATTGGTGTTTCTATGGTGAATGTGGGCGGGTCGCTGAGCTGTTGACCGGCGTAACCACAGTTAGTTTCAGCGCTGCGTCTCACAGAGGACTCTGCTGAGCAGCCCCAAGTCTGATTTCACTCTTTTATTTGCATTTCGTCCTTTCATGAGAGCAAAGAACAACAGCAAGCAGAAAAAAGCTGAAAGTGTTTTCAACAGAGGAGTTTCTCCGTGTGCTTGGACGAGATAACGTTACACGCCCATATGAGCGCCTGGACACACCTGTGTTAAAACACCTGTACGACTGCTCAGGCTCATTCTTAGCATGTGCTTTTACAGTCACCTTTTCCTCGAGTAAAAATTCAACCAGATACACTGAACGGAGTGGACTTCATTTTTGTTATGACGATGCTACATTTACGTTCGACCCCTACAGACCTATATGCACAGCATCTTTTTAATGACGGTAATGAAACTGATACCGTTGCTATTTTTAGACACCGCGGGATACAGTACCTTATTACCGCCCAACCCTACTGTGTGCCGTCGTGGTCTGCATGTTGTCTGTGGTTTTAACCTGGGAGCTCAAGCCTCCACCCACAGCTCCTGGACATGCGTGTTCGCTGACTTAAACGCTCAGCCTGTAGGTATGAACATGAGAGCGAAGGTTAGCTGTGGTGGAGGTTTGGTGTGTCCAGGTTTACCCTCCTCTTCCTCACTGTGTGATCTGATCAACTTTAAATTCAGTCAGAAACAGCAGGAGCACATTTATTCTGTTTGTCCACAGGATGTCCAGGTGTCCCCAGGTCAGATGGGATGTCTAATCCCAACAGTCTTTTCTGAGTCTCCCCTTGAGTCTCCTAGTTGGACATGTCTAGAATACGTCCACGTGGACGTCTACTGAGCTCGTCCGCCTGCCCTGAAGGTGACGCCTGAAACAGACTCCCCTCAGCTGCTTTAAAGCGTGACCTTGTATCACACAGCGTAACGTGCTGGCTGTGTTGAACAGGTGAAATCTACACGAGAGGTTCAAACACTTTGGAAACTATCGTTTGTGTGAAGAACTTTCACTTAGAGCAGATTTAACCTTGGCATCCTTTGACCTCCAAATCAATACTTTGTGGGATTCTTTCAGTAATTACAGTAATTATGTCTGGAGCCGCAGCTGTGGCTGGAAACATGCACCGACTGCTGCATCGAGAGCTTTGCCTTCAGCCTCCTCTTCACCAAAGCACAGGACGGTGCATCAATCTGTCCACCTCAGTCTCCGTCTCACGTCCTCTCTGGACCACATGTATGTTTTCAACCGCCTGGTTCATGTGAGTCTTTTAAGGCTGAATGTGTTTTCCTCCAGCCTAAACGTGACTTCACGTCTGGGTGTCGGGATGTTAATGCATTTGAAAAGCCGGCATCAACGAGGTGTGCTCTCATCAACCAGCAGGACCCTCAGATGCAAAAAGTGGGCGCCAACTCGCCCCCAACCTGAGGTGGGAGTCAAAAACGTGCTTCTGATACCAACACACACACACTTTCCAAACAGACACAAAGAGGTGAACACACACAGCGTCCCAGTCCCATGACAGGCATCCACACACACACACACACAACAATGATTGATCCTGATAAGTATTCAATTATTCCCTCATTATGTGGCTTTTCAAACTCACTGCTGACTGAAGACAGATAGGATTTGCAGCTTCGCCTCTCGGCATAAAATATGATATGAGCCATTGAAGAAAGACCGAGTCGCTTCAGACGCAGCGTCCACAGAGACAGAGACAGAGACGGAGACGCCGCTGCTCTGCTTGTTTTATACAATGCAGCTGCTTTACAAAGGACACACACGGGCGCACTCCTGGATTTACATCATAAAGACACTTGGACAAAAAGCCAAATGTGTCTGTTGGATACGTGCAGACAAACAGGTGGGTGCGCACAAAGGCAGACACACACACACACACACACACACACACACACACACACACACACACACACACACACACACACACACACACACACACACACACACACACACACACACACACACACACACACACACACACACACACACACACACGTCCGCTTCTTGAATCTGTATGCCAGAGAAGCCACGACCGAGAGGCGATAACAAATCTCATTTCCGGCATGTTTGCCAAGTTTTCAGTCCACATTTGTCTCCTGGCTGAATGTGGTGAGCAGGATCTGAGTAAACAAGGGCACAGATATCCTGGTCTGATAGAGTCCACCACTCCACAGCAGCTCCCATCGCTCCGTCCCCGCGATGGACAAAGACAACGAGCGGCTTGCTCAGAGGTGGATCGATCCAGAGAAAAGGCACATTAACAGTTTATTGGCACAGTGACGCTGGTGTCTACTTCAGGGCCTTGAGGAGTATGTGACAGGTGGGTTGGAGCAGCGTCAGCAGTAACGCAGGCGCTGTCAGACGATGGTGAAGAGACGGCTGAACCAGAAGGCAAAGCTTTTCTAATTAATCTTCAAAAGATCTGGTAATGACCCACAGAATGACACTGCAGATGCAAGCGGCTGAAATGAGTGAAGGTGGTCGGCTCAGCCTGAGAGAAGTGAAGGCAAGCGGCTCAAACATCTGGAGGAGCACGGTCGCTGCTTCTTCAGGAGCCGGCTGAGGGGCTTCTGGCGTCCGTTGCCTCCGAGGCGTCTTCCTTTGGGCGTTTTCTGTGCACGTTCAACTGGTAGAAGACCCCAGAACATATCTCATGTGGTTCAGGGACCCCTCGAGATCCCCCAGGAGGACTTAGACAGCACTGCTGGAGAGAGGGAAGTCTGGACTACCTCACTTAGCCTGCAGCCACGACGCCTCAGCTCAGGATAAGTGGCAGAAAATGGAAGGATGGATGGATGAACACATAGATGGGTAGCAGAAAAGTGGATTATGCCACAGGAATCCACTGCAACTATCGCAAATTCAATTCAAGTCATTACAGAGCCCTGGTGCAATGGAGGAGGAGGATTTGAAAAGAACTGGACTGTACAGGCATGAATGAAAAGCAATAAAAATACATAAAACACAAAGCATGTCCATGATTCACAGCACAGTCAGCGCTCAGGAAAAGCACGTGTGCTGCGGTAAGCTCGTCGGTCTGAAACCTGCAGAGCCACAGGTCCTTCAAGGTCTCAGTAAAAAAAGCAGTAAGTGATTGGAGAGGTGCTTCAGAGCTGCAGGACTCTGTAAGAGACGGATTATCAAGGTTAGGACGAGCAGAAAGACAATTCAAAATGTCAAGGTGTGTCTCAAATGTCAGTCTGGTCTGAAACACTCCTGAAAACATCCCAAAAACAGCTGTGACAGACGAAGGCGGGACGTTAGAGCTGCAGCTGGAGCGAGTCGGACGATCCGATCGCAGCTGAACATCTTCAACACATCCTGCAGTGGAGGCACAATAAATCCCCGCTGATTTGAAGAGCTAATTAGCGAGGGCCAGAGAGACAAAGAGAGACAGAAAAGGCTTATAGATCGTGTGGCTTGTAGCTGTTAGTCTGAACAAGGCAGACACACTCTTGTATTATGACCAATAAGTCCCATTCACAGCTAACTGCCTGGCAATTACTGCTAACACTTCAGCAAGGGAGAGACGGCAGCACAGACAGATCCGGATCAAACAGAGCAAAAATAGGCCAAATAGTCCGTGCTCGTGGAAACAAAGCTGTGAAAAGCTCATACGTGTACAGTTTGATGGCCTGAGCGTCTTCAAAAGCCATGCTGAACATCTGAGGACGACAGTTTTCTCTCCACCGCCGCCAGAAAACGGGCTGTCGAACACGTCTGCTCAGGAAGGAGCATCGGATCGAAGTACAAAGGAAAAAAAAACCAAAAAGACTGTTTTAGAAAAGCCGACGTTACAGGAGAGTCTGAGCAAAGGTTAACATTCACTTTAATGTAAACAATGTGGGAGCATCTACATGCAAAACCAGTTTGAGATTCTCAAGTCGACATTATTATCCTGTTTCATGTGGAATTCCTACAGTCACCAGTGACTTCTCATGCATTTACCTGCCACGTTAAGGTGGACTTCAACATGTCTGAAGCTACCACTGAAGCTCGTCACAGCTCAGAAAGAGCTCATTCTAACAATAATCGCAAACAATGACAACGTGCAGCAGTAAAGTGGACATTCACAGCTGTTTGGCTGGTTTGTCTAAATCTGAACAATAAACAGAAAAAGAGACAGGCCGATGAGATGTCCCTAACCTCCGTCCATCCGTCCTTTCACTGCAGCGACCGCAGCGTGAGGCAGAGCAGTGACCTGGTCTGCTAAACCACCACCCGCTAACAGAGGGCGAGAGACATGGGGGGGGGGGGGGGGGGGAGAGGGAGAGAGAGAGAGAGAGAGGGAGAGACAGAGGGAGAGAGAGAGAGAGGGAGAGAGAGAGAGGGAGAGACAGAGGGAGAGGAGAGAGAGAAGAAAAGAGAAGTGGGCCATTTTCAGGGGTCATCCATTACATCCTATCACATTAACCTCATCACCGGCCTGCTCAGACAGCCATCATCCATTCACATTCTCCACAGGCCAGCGCGCGCACGCACGCACGCACGCACGCACGCACGCACGCACGCACGCACGCACGCACGCACGCACGCACGCACGCACGCACGCACGCACACACACACACACACACACACACACACACACACACACACACACACACACACACAGAATACACAGAATAAATAGACTGTGTGTGTTTGTGTCCTCAGCTCATCTTTCTGGACTGCTGGAGTTAATCTGCAGGACCTGTGTGTGGGTGTGTGTGTATGTGTGTGTGTGTGTGTGTGTGTGTGTGTGTGTCAGGATAAACCCCTCGAGATGTACTTACTCATTTTCAGGGCCTCCAAACAAATGAAACAACAGAACAATGACAAAACACACAACCAGCAAACAAACAAACAAACTAAAAGCAAAAAACAAAAAAGACTGTGGTGACGGTGTTACTGAAAACATAATGAATTTGTTTTAAAGTGAAAAAAACATTTTCAACTGAGGGAAATGATGACAAACACAATTTCTTATTCTGTCTGATTTGATCCAGTTCTGGCAGGGACTCTGGGATGACTGGGATTACTGGGATCT
>NC_092068.1:26599390-26734390 GCF_039877785.1 Chaetodon trifascialis | reverse complement strand
GATGTAAAACTCACTGAAACATCTTTGAGTAAAAAGGGGAATAAATAAAAGAACTGGATTCATTAAATCCACCTTCTAAAAGGTTTGTTATGTCCCTGATCTTCGTCAAAATGCAGTAAAACAGTATTTTCTATTGACACCTTTGAAAGATGTGACAGACTGAATGAATGTGATTATGAAATGACACACGCCGGCCATTTGAACCACGGCTGTGAAGAATAAATAAAAAGGCAAACTTCTTCCAGCTGCTTGGTTTGGACCCTTTAACAAACTGACGCGCTTCACTCCTCTTCCTCACCGCCTGACGCCGCTCATCAAACCATTGGTGGAGCTCCCTCTGCTTCACCTCGCCGCTCCAGCGTGAAGAAAAACACGTTTTCTCACATTATGATGTTTTCTGCTTTGATCAGAGCCTTTCATTTCAACTTATCAAAGTATTTCTTCTGACTTAAAGGGACGGACCTTCATACGCTGGTTTTTTCAGTTACTGACTCGACGATAAACTCACCTGCTGCTGAGACCTGATCGAACGTGGCCAGACGTGGTTTCTCCTGCAGCCTTGAGTATTGGATCAAACACCTGAAGCGACCTCCAGTATAATCATGTCGCCCTGACAGGTAACCTCTCGTAATCCTCCCTGAGAGCAACTCCGTTAAACTGCTGCAAAGCCTCTTATGGCGCGTTCAAAACACTGGTGATTGTGTCTGATTGGGTGATTTCAGTGTCATAACGGCGTGCTGGGGCCGAGACAAGAATGTAAACAAACAATGGCGTCCGAAGAGGTGTGTGTGATACTGGCTGTGTTTGGAAAAGTCTAAGAAATGACAGTGACCTTTCCGCTGTTTCATAGCTCCACATCATCATCATCATCATCATCATCATCATCATCATCATCATCATCATCATCATCATCATCATCATCATTCCTCCTCACTTTGCTGTGCTGCTATTGGTCAACGTTTGGACTAAATACAGATTTGCTGTGATGCCCGTTTTTATTCCTGGCGTCCTGCGTCTGTTGAGGCGGGCCAGGCATCATCACGCAGTCTGAGAGGACGGTGTGAAGTTTGACACCAGAGACAAAGAGACAATATTTGCTGCTTTGCATCTGTGTCTCTGTGTCCAGGGGTCTGATCACGAGGGTCTGATTGGCTCGTTGATTGTACGCTAAACGTCCTCTAGTTAATTGTCTCGATCTGTATTCATCGGTTGGTTAATTAGCTTTGAGTGGACGAGCCAATCCCGTATCTTCAGGTGTCATTGGCTTTCTGTCTCACACAGTCACACCTGCCCTCCTTTGAGACATTGACCCGCTGTCCTTCGATGTGATTGAAAAAATTAACGCGAGACGAACAAGTACTCTGTGTGATTGGGTAATTGACCGATGAGGAGCTGTTGTCCTTCAGCGTGATTGGGCAATTGACTCCGGAAGAGGCTCTGCTCTTGGTTTTGATTGGCCCAGGGGGAGTGGATGCTCTTGAGAAGCTGCCGAGTGTCTCTCCAGGCAGATAAGAGCTGATGTCGGCTCTCCAGTCGGCCGCAATCACCTTCGTCCATCTCGGTGTCCTGTGCGATGGAGCCACTGCAGTGCAACTGTTCTGTGATCAGCGGCAGAAAACTACATCACCAGTGGATGAAACGTCACTTGCAGAGATTCAGCCACTTCCTCAGAGCTTTTAACCTCATTGTTTTGGCTTCCTGGCTCGTGAACTCCTGCATTAAGCTCATTTCTAGCAGCAGGCAGCTGTTTTTCCTTCAGCTCTGATAAAGTCAGCGTGTGCTTCCTGTTCAGCAACCACAAGACAAAATTATCAAGTGTGACACGCAGCTTAAGAGCCAGCACGCTGAAGCAGAACGTCACTCCCTTATTTCACTGTCCACATTAATGCTGTTTTGCTGCCCACGCTTGAGCTCGTGAGAAGCCTGTAGAACTCGCATATCTGTCTCCAATTTGGGAGCCGCGATCGTTTGTGAAATGTGAAGCTGTCAGTGGCTGTCGGCGTGGAAGCGCCGCTCACAAATTGCTTTTGTAAAACAGGTTTTGAATTTTCTTCTGTGGACTGAACAAGTGGAGGACAGTGAATGCTGTCCACAAAAGGATGGACAGAAACTCTCAACGAATGCAAATCAAATCGAATCAAATCAAACTTTATTTATGACACTTTTCATATTTAAAAGCAACGAAAAGAAGAAAACCCAGCCCCCCCCATAAATACATTCAGAGACATATAGAGACACACACTCACAGACAGACACGCACACACACACACACACACACACACACACACACACACACACACACACACACACACACACACACACACACACACACACACACACACACACACACACACACACACACACACACACACACACACACACACACACACACACACACAAGGCAAGGAATAAGCCACCTTTGGGGGCCATCCACACTGAGACACCAAGGTGTGGAGGCCTCCAGCCATCCAGGCCAGAGCCGTCCCCTCGGCAGCGCCCCCATCAGTAGACCAAAAGCAGCTCCCAGTGTGGGGGCCCCCATGAGGAAGGCAACAACTGTGTGTCTGCAGGATGTGTCAATAAGCAACTGGTTGCTAATTGTTTTGCATATCAGCTCTGTAAGTCAGTAATGCGACAGGTTTCAGCTGGTTCTGCCCCCAAGCGACCAAAGAGCCACCCGATGCAGCTGAAGGCCTTTTAGACGCACTCTGACTGTGAAGACGAGGCAGTCTGACAGAAGACACACTGACGGCTAACAGCAGGCCAACATCAGTCCAGAGCAGCTTACTGATGACACACGACCACCATTCTGACCTCATTCAGCATCTTCATCTGTAATGAGATTCGTCCTGCACTGATAATCAATCAATACTCTGCGTTTCCTGTCGATCAGTCCAGTTTATTCTGATCTGCTGTGTCTCTTTATGGGTCAACATTTTTGTGCCTCTTAACCGTTTGAAGAGCTGTCGGATTAGCGAGGAACTTCACAGTCAAAAGGCTGAAAACTGCTTTCTCAGAACACACAGAGTGAATTCAAAGTGTCTGAACAGTTCTTCCTCTCTGACAAACAGCAGTCTCTCTTCACCCTCTTTGCCTCTTCCACAGCGTCTGTGTCTGACCTCAGGCTGAGCATTGAACGTGTGCTGAGCTCCACTCAGCCTGAGCGCTGCAGGCTCATGGATCCTTCCAGAACACCTCACACGTCCTGTCCAGACGGGATGTGGGCCGGTCGCTCCCTCCTCAGACTCCCCCGCCGCTGGTGATGACCTGCCTGCCTGGGGATTGGTCCCGCCGAGCCTCCGTCACACCTCACCACCCACCGTGGCCCATTACAAGGCGGATAATGAAGCACGGGTCACAAACCCCGCCTCCTCTGCCTCGCCTCGCCACGCCCAGCGAGACGTTCAACAAAGAAACGGCAGAGAGGAACCGTCACTCGTCCACACGTCTCCTCCTTTAGCGAATAGCTGGCAGGGCGGAGCGGTGACCACGGTGGAGTCAAGGAGCTCAGAAGAGAAGTGATGAGGTCACAGCGATTCCCATTAAAGAGCTGGGTGGACCAGTATAACAGCTGGGTGGTCCCAGTCTAAGGTGGAACTGTTGCGTGAGGTTTTAGTGTCAGAGGTGTTCAAGAAGGAAACTGTTCTGAGTCTTTTCACTCAAACGACTTCGTTCAAAGCTCACGTGCAGATTTCACCTTAATTCAGCAAGTTAGGAGTTTTTCTGTGTACAGTTCTCTGAGTGTGTGTGTGTGTGTGTGTGTGTGTGTGTGTGTGTGTGTGTGTGTGTGTGTGTGTGTGAGGTAGTGTTAATTTTGTTAACAAAACTATGACAAAATCTGTTTGTATACATGTCACTAAACGGCAACTGTGACTTTATGGACAGGCGACATCTCTGACGAAGAGAGACGGGACTAAAATGCACCTTAAAATAGAAAAACGTGAAAGTATGACGTGAAAGTGATGTTTCAGTGAGACTGCAGGTGGATTTAATACGAGCTTCAGTCTGAAACTAACCAGCTAACAGCCACAAACGACAGTGAACACCGAACGCCTGAGCAGCTGACTGACCGTCCTGCAGGGTCTCTATCCTGATACGCGCATCTTAATCCAGCAGCGTTTGAGTGGACGTCCATCTGCGTATCGTGGACATCGAGTTTGTGCTGAAGGGAGAAGACGTTCTTTAAGCGTGTTTCTGTCTCTAATCTCATCTCTTCTTCTGCCTTCCCTGTCTCATTGTTTGGAGCGTCCTCGTCCTCCATCCTGCAGACTTTTTTTGGATTCCTCTGGGGGAAAAGCTGAAACTCGTCCAGCTCCTCAACCCCCTCCTGATCAACTCTAATCTTTGCTGACGTCTACTTCTGATTCTGCTTCTGGAAGGTGGAAAAGTCCATTCAGGGCTAAATAAACCGCTGCAGATGTGTGACATGCTCTTATTTTGTTGAGCTGCTGCTGATTCACCATTCAAAGGTACAGCTGACACAGTTTGATCAGCGAAGGTGTTGTTAGTCTGACTTCATCTTCCATCAGATTACTCTGTAAGAAACCACGTCAAACTTTTAAAAACTGGATGTCTCATTCTGCTACCAACGTCTTCCCGTTCGCTTCATAATAATAATAACAATGTCAAACTTACTCTGAATAATCTTCGGGATATTAAATTTCATCATTTCTGTGTGGCAGCTTGGATCTTGAAAGCCCTGATGGCTAAAATGTTAATAAGCTAGCTAATAAAGGAAAGGAGCAGTATTTAGGCTGTCATGGCTGGCTTCTCAGCTGCAGGGGCTCTGTTGTTTGTTTTGAAGCACTAATAATGGCTGCGCAGATTTATAATTATGAACTTAGTGAGGTGAGGAAATTACTAGAGATGAATAGACAGCGGGGGACCAGATTGTTGGAAGGCACATATCAGAGTCTGTTCCTGACTCACTGCGATGACGAGAGGTGGAAATGAATGAGCCTCGTTCCAAAAAACAAGATCTTCATCATTCACAAAAAGAACACTGGCTCCTCAGAAAGGCAGAAACTGGAGCTTTGCTTATTCCTCTCTGATCCTGATGAACGTTTTCCACACAAACAGGCAGAAGAAACAAACAAACGACAGAAGCAGGCGCAGAGACACAAACAGGTGACCTGAAGACGCCGACGTCAAAGCGATGGTTCGTCTCTGCACGTGTTTCCACTCCTGGCTGATCTGACCTCTGCTCAGGTTGAAGCTGATTGGCTGGAACTTAAAGTATGTGTTAAAAGTAATGGTCCCATTGTCCCGCCCTATGAGGGAGATGTCAATCAAGCAGAGTCAAATCAGGATGATGATAACTGGAATAAAATCGTTTCAATAAGCAGCAGATTTCCAGCGGCAGCAGACCCTTCGTCCACCACATGGGCCCACCTACTGGAGCCTTCCAGCAATGACACTCCAGCGTTTAGACCGTCCCTGCTCAGTGAGTGTCCCAGCTTTACGTCCTCATGTCCCCATAATGACTAACTGATGAAGTTTTGTCCACAGCCATGAAAAACACCGTAGATCTGTCTTTGCTGGATTCCTCAAAAATACCAAAATGCCACTTTACTCTCTTCTGCAGCTCTAAAGGCGACGTTTGGAGCTTTAATCACGTCCTCTTCCACCTCTGATAGAAACCATATAAAGCAGCTTTCTCCTCTCGCTCAGTAAACAACATGCTCGTTTGTTTTGGGCTGAGCTGACTTCACACGACCTCTTCCTCGTTTCTCTTTCTCTTCCTTCTTTCACTTCCTCTCACCCACTAACTGAGCGCCTGTGCTGAACAGGCTTCCTTCCCACCTGTTTCCCTCCTCTCTGTCCTCTCTCTCACGTCTCTCTCCTCTGTGTACGCTAACAGATGGCCGACAAGTGCAGGTGAATTTCCCATGGTGCCGTGGGAGGTGTTTCTCTACGAGCGTGTTTGTGTATGAGCTGCAAATGTGCGCTCGTGATGTCAGACAGTTATTTACATCTGCAGCGTGGCACCGACAGCTGCCGCCGTCAGCGCCTCCTGACTGCCAGCCAACCAGGACGCGGCGCTGCCGCGGCCCAGAGATACGGAGGGGGCGGCGGTTTACTGGCGCTCGTGTGTCAGTCAGAGTTACCTTGGACCTTCAGTGTGGGCAGTGTTTCAGTGAACAAACAGTTCACATGAAAAAAGTCTGAAGCATCACGTGTGAGTGAAACCTGTGATGATGTTTCAGATGCATTCACACACTTCCTGACGCCATCACACAGATTATCACACGAAGACATTCATCCAAAGTTTCTACATGAAGCCAACAACAAGAGGACGCTATGAGGAATCTGTCAGTGCTATGAAACGCTGTCCTTCACTGGGACAGAGCGTCTGTCCACATCACCGAGCGCTCGGCCAGCCTGTCCTCACACACATCCTGTTTAAAAAAAAACAACTTATAGTCGCACCTTTATCACCTCCAGCTGTGGACGTCCCCTCAGACACTCAAAATATTCTCTGCATGTGCAGCGTGGACACCGGCAGGGAACATCACCTCCTGGTCCGGCAGCACCGAGCCGGACCACAAGGTCCCGCAGAGACCGGAACGGCTGCAGCACAGGACCGGAACGGAGAGGATTCCCTCAGGCGCAGACTCAGGAACCATTTCACCATAAATGCATCGCAGCCCCTGGCCCCGCCTCTCAGACACACTGCTGAAGACCACCGCTGTCAGTAAAAACATCCGAAACACACCTTCGGCCAACTCGTTTAGTAATCAGTGCCTGGTTTCTGCTCAAAGTCAGCGCCAGGATGATTAAACTGGTCTGTTCAAAGCACACACGTGTTTTCCATTGGTAAGAAGTTCTTCAGCCCGTCCACCAAAGCCTGGTGTGAAACCTGAAAGCTCTCAGTGGACCAGGAGACCGCGATGGATTCTTCAGATCGCTGTCAAGTTCAGATCATTAACAAAGGAGGAGATGTGAAGAAGAAGAAAGTGTGTTGAGCAGAAAAGGAAAAAGTCTGTTCTGTTGGAAGAATCAGGATTCAGTGCCTGAAATGTTTGAGGAAAGTTTCCGTGGTGGCGCTGAAGCAGAAGCCAGAAGACAAGCACAGAGCAAACTTCTGCAAACTCTGCCGCCTTCATGACCAAAAGGTCGGCCTCTAGCGACCCCGGCACTTAATGATGGCAGATTGTGTCCACGGTAACGCCACTGACAGTAACCACAACAACGACTACGAGACTAATGAGAGCGTTTTCCATCTCAGAGTCTGTCTCCGCCTTCCTGTGGACGTGCCAGCGAACGTGTGGAACTGAGCGGAGGTTCCCGCCGACGGCTTCATTAAAAGTTAGATTAGCGCTGTTTAATGAGAGGCGGCCGCTCGTTAACAAACAGGTCACACTGGAGAGGGAGGAAGAAGAGGAGAGGGGAGGACGGGGGAGGAAAGAGACAGAGGGGTGAGGATGAATCAAGGGGATGCGACCGTTTGTTGTGAGGTGTGTGTATTAAAGGGACAGCCCACTAATTTCACACATCAAAGCTAGTGTTCGAGTCGTGTTTAGGACTATTAATCATGTGACCACGGTCGACTCAGCTGATGATGTCACGGGACGCCGACATCCATGATCATCCGTCTGAAGCTCCTCTCCTGGCGTTGATTAACTGATCATATTTAGAGGGATTTTCCATGAAAAGTCCCTCCATGTCTCACAGCGTGGACATCACTCTGCAGCTTCGCCTTCATGCAGTCTGTGTGGGTGTCGGCTGTCCTGCCTCCACCTTCACCCACACCTCCATCACCCGCCCGCAGCTTCGAGCGCTCATCAAACACCTCATGCATCATGTCCTCATGGTTTTCATTTTGTTCACTCATCAGGTGTGACATTCAGTCCAGTTAAAAACGTCTTGTCCGTGCTGTCCACCTCCTCGTTTCCACCATGGCTTGGAAAACCAACGTTCACCTCTCTGCGTGATGAAGGTGCTCATTTCATTCCACAGCCTGAATATTACAGCAGGCAGAATCGGTGTGGAAGCTGTGGACATGTCCCTCCTTTACGGCCCATTTTAACAGGACGCTGAATCATTTTTAACATTCAAACCGACTAAAAACACAAGCGGCCGTTAAAGTGTGGGAAGCTTTTCCTCTGTGATGAACACGTCTTAAAGGCCTGAAAACAAAGCTGCACAGGTTCTGTCCTGTGACGGCTCGAGCTGCTTCACGTCCTCATTAATCACGTCAGCAGGTTGTCTCTCTGTCACTGCCTCTGCATGTCTGTCCTCTGCTCTCTGAACACGTCTTCCTCACCTCTGCCTGGTTCAGTGTTTTTCTTTCTTTGCTTTTTAACATTCTTGCTAATGCGTTTAAAGTAAAGCTTTACTGACTTTACTCTGTATGTTAAGTAAAAATCTTTTGATTGTAACAGAGACGTTTTTAATTTGTGGTGTTGCTGCTTTAAAGATTCAGAAACGAAATCATAGTTTCTGAAAACAGAAACTTTCTGATGTCAGGCTTTCACCTGCATTCAGTCTCTCTCTCTCAGTCTGTCTGTCTGTCTTCTCCTTTTCTTTGTCTTTCGTCCTCTTTAACGCCTCTTTATCACACGTCTCGTGAAAAGTTTGACTAGTTGAACTTCAGAGAGAGAAAGAGCGAGCAAGAGGAGGAGGAGCGTTGGTTTTAATGAAGACAACAAAGCTCGACGCATCATTAAGTCTCACATAATTAAAGAAAGAAGAAACTCAAGTGTTTGATTAAAAGAGCATTTGTCTGAAAGCACCATCGAATACATCAACACACACACACACACACACACACAAAAACAAAGAGATTCACAAACATACCAATAAATCCACAAACACACACAATATTCAGAAAAACGCAGTCTCCTGTTTTTTGAGCTAATGATGCAAAAAGCAACGGACAAACTTGATCAGAACACGCGCACGCGCACGCACACACACACGCACACACACACACACACACACACACACACAGGCCTGTGGGGGGTTAATGCCGTCTCCGTTTGGCTGATTGTAGTGGCTTTTCGCCCCTGGAGACTTTTCCACTAGTCTGCACAGTTGCACTCTTTATCTGCTCTTCATCTCCACACACACACACACACACACACACACACACACACACACACACACACACACACACACACACACACACACACACACACACTACAGACAGAGGAAGGGATAAAAACACTACAAGCATCTCTGAGTTTCAAATGTCCTTCAGGGCAGACGAGTGAAAAACAAAGATGGCCATCCACGCTGCTGGACGTGCCAACATCACGCTGTGTGTTTTCAGGGACGTTACACACAAAGAAAGTGGTCCATTGACGTGAACTTCATGTTAAAATGTGCTGGCTGCAGTGGTGAGAAGGTGAAGATAAACTAAAACACGTTTTCTGCTCATCACTTTGTGAATCAACATCAGCAAATTCAACTGATTCAGCGACACAACCTGCACGTGACGCTTTGCTAAATATCAAGATATCGCTGCAAATTCAGCAACGGGTTTCTCAGAGCACATCTGGAACACGCCTGGACTGCTGACACACTAAAGACACACTGATGTCGCCTGATGTTCCACACACAGATGAAGGAAACACGCGGTTGAAGGAAACACACAGGTGAAGGAAACACAGATGAAGGAAACACAGCTGAAGGAAACATACAGGTGAAGGAAACACACAGCTGAAGGAAACACACAGGTGAAGGAAACACAGTTGAAGGAAACACACAGGTGAAGGAAACACATGGCTGAAGGAAACACAGATGAAGGAAACACACAGCTGAAGGAAACACACAGGTGACGGAAACACACGGCTGAAGAAAACACAGATGAAGGAAACACAGATGAAGGAAACACAGCCTAAGGAAACACAGATGAAGGAAACACAGCTGAAGGAAACACAGCTGAAGGAAACACAGCTGAAGGAAACACAGATGAAGGAAACACAGATGAAGGAAACACACAGCTGAAGGAAACACACAGATGAAGGAAACACAGCTGAAGGAAACACAGCTGAAGGAAACACAGATGAAGGAAACACAGATGAAGGAAACACACAGCTGAAGGAAACACAGCTGAAGGAAACACAGCTGAAGGAAACACACAGCTGAAGGAAACACAGCTGAAGGAAACACAGATGAAGGAAACACAGATGAAGGAAACACAGATGAAGGAAACACAGATGAAGGAAACACAGCTGAAGGAAACACACAGATGAAGGAAACACAGATGAAGGAAACACACAGCTGAAGGAAACACAGGTGAAGCAAACACAGATGAAGGAAACACACAGGTGACGGAAACACACGGCTGAAGGAAACACAGATGAAGGAAACACAGCCTAAGGAAACACACAGCTGAAGGAAACACAGATGAAGGAAACACACAGCTGAAGGAAACACAGGTGAAGCAAACACAGATGAAGGAAACACACAGGTGACGGAAACACACGGCTGAAGGAAACACAGATGAAGGAAACACAGCCTAAGGAAACACACAGCTGAAGGAAACACAGATGAAGGAAACACAGCTGAAGGAAACACACGGCTGAAGGAAACACAGCTGAAGGAAACACAGCCTAAGGAAACACACAGCTGAAGGAAACACAGATGAAGGAAACACAGATGAAGGAAACACAGCTGAAGGAAACACAGCTGAAGGAAACACACAGCTGAAGGAAACACAGATGAAGGAAACACACAGCTGAAGGAAACACAGCTGAAGGAAACACACAGCTGAAGGAAACACACAGCTGAAGGAAACACACAGCTGAAGGAAACACAGGTGAAGGAAACACAGCTGAAGGAAACACAGCTGAAGGAAACACAGCTGAAGGAAACACAGATGAAGGAAACACAGATGAAGGAAACACAGATGAAGGAAACACACAGCTGAAGGAAACACAGCTGAAGGAAACACACAGATGAAGGAAACACACAGCTGAAGGAAACACAGATGAAGGAAACACACAGCTGAAGGAAACACAGATGAAGGAAACACACAGCTGAAGGAAACACAGCTGAAGGAAACACAGCTGAAGGAAACACAGCTGAAGGAAACACAGATGAAGGAAACACACAGCTGAAGGAAACACAGATGAAGGAAACACAGATGAAGGAAACACAGTCGAACTGCCTCGATAACAGCGGCCACGTGGATCTGGCGTTTTCATGCTTTGACAGACATCAGAGAGGATGACAAATGATCAAATCAGCTTCAAAGAAACAACAAAAAGAGATGAAAAACAAAAAGGCAGTAATCTGAACTGTGAAGTTTTCCAGTTTTACTTTCATCTACATCACATCTTTTAGTCCTTTTGCTTTAAATAAGGACCCAAAGCGTCTCAGCTCTCTGTTAAAGCCCTCAGTGGAGTCTTTTTCCGCCATATTAAACCATTCACACGTGTTCGATTAAGAACCATTAATTTGCCAAACTGCAGTCCCACTTAAACCATCAGAGGGTTTTTAAATCACGGCCAATTACCCTGCCACCACAGCACTCTGCCTACATTACTGAACCAATCACTCAGGCAGAGAGAGAGAGGCCGTCCCATTACAGCCGAGCGGGGGGGAAGTGAGGACGGCGCTCGCGTCCCACTCGTCCTGTTCAGGGGAACCTTCAGCAGGCAGTGACGGACACTGTGGGTCAGAGGCCACAGGTTTGATACCAGTGCTGACGTCACACCTCATCCACATGCTCAGCCAATCAGGATGAGCCTAGTTAACAATACAGATGAGGTCCGTGCTTACAAAACAAAAACTGCTGAGCACAGTATGAAGCTGAGCAGTCAGTCTATGAGAACAGTCACAGGACTCTGTCTCAGCTCTCCGATGACAGACAGGAAGTATCCCCTGCAGTCTGAGACGCAGACGTCTTTCTTTCACCTCAAGGAAGCGTCCTCGTGGTCTAACCCAGACACTGATTGTACACTGAGAACGGAGGACGCGGCAGATCATTTTCAACACGTCCTCAAAGCTAAACGACAGGACAGGTCGTCTGCCGAGGACTCCAACACGATGTCCAGTATACATCCGAGGACAGACAGGGGACAGGTCAAAGGAGGAAAGTGAACTATTGATCAGCCGTGTTTACAAGTCCAACATCTGAGTCGAGAGCAGCTTCAGCTTACGGTCGATTACGGCTCATTAAGTCTTCAGAACACGGAAACTTCAAATACACGTGTGAAAATGTAAAACACCAGCAAAACCATGAATAAATGCAAAGCAGAGGAGGAAATAACTGAAACAACGGCTCATCACAACACCTGGCAGCACAGCGAATCTCAGACTAGATGTAAACAAAAACAAACAAACAAACAAACTCTGAACGTTTCATTCATGCTCTGCTTCACGGAAACTGTCTGAGCTGCAGACGGATCTGCTGCTCTGTGCTGTTTTCTACCTGCCGTCTGGCCAAAGTTACACCTGACAGACGAATCGTAGAGTGCACTGGACGAGTGGGAACGGGAGGAGGAGGAGGAAGAAGAGGAGGAGGAGGAGGAGAGGAAGAAGAGGAGGAGGAAGAGGAGGAGAGGAGGAGGAGGAAGAGGCAGGGAGAGAGGAGAGATGCTGCACTCCACTCAGACAATCTCTAATTAGAGACAATAATTGTCTTCCTGGCAGTGGAGTCTCTCAGGGCATCTCATATTGTGTGTGTGTAGTTGTATCAGTGTGTGTGTGTGTGTGTGTGCAGCTCTATGCATCAGGAGCTTGTTGCTAGGACGCTGATTGCCATAGATGCTGTTTGTGCTTTACAGGTGATGAAGAGGAAGATGTGATGACTCTGCAGCCTCAGTGATCTCTCGTCCATTAACATCAGACTGAAGAGTCCTCGTCTCCTTCATCATCAGCGTCACGAGGGAGCTCGTATAAATCAGGTTAACTGTGTGTTTAAACAGGAACTTGACCTTTAATCCACTTTCTGAGTCTGTAAATGACAGATTTGTTTTATTAGACTGACTGTCCGTTCACTCTGCAGTCAGATGGCAGTTCCAGATCAGATGATGTTCACTCCATCCTTACAAAAATAAAATAAAATATGGAAACACAGTGAGACCCAGGAGGTGGAACGTCGTCCACCTATCAGAAGGCCGGAGGTTTGATCCTCGGCCCAGCGGTCTACATGTCTCAGTATGTGAGGGTGTGTGTGAATGTAAAGCTGGTGATGAGCATCAGTGTGTGAATGTGTGTGAATGGGTGAACGATGAGTTTGAGAGCAGCTGTAGCAGCGTGCAGACTGAGCTGTGTGTATGCAGATACATGTGAGAGAAGCATGAGTCACTGTGCTGAAAAACAAGAAGGATGGACCAATGAAAACACACCTGAAGCACACCTGATGCTAAGCTAAGTGCATCTGAACCCAGTGTGTTGGAGCTGCAGGCTGTCAGGATGTCACAGAGGTCAGTTTCAGGTAGCACCTCCAGCTCAGCTTCAGCCTGAGCTGATGCATGTTTGTGTGTCGTGAGGAGTGTGTGAGCCAATCAGAACGTAACGCCTCACTCTTTAGACGGAATCTGGCTGTCTGTCATGTGACTGCACACACGCTCGACTTTCAATATGTTGACATCATTACGATTTCTCTCCTGCTTGTGTTGACAGAATAAACAGTTTTCTATGACCACACACACACACACACACACACACACACACACACACACACACACACACACACACACACACACACACACACACACACACACACACACACACACACACACACAGAGGATATAGAGGGCGAACAGACTGTGGATGAAATCCCTCCTTTGTCTGTGACTCCCAGCTGACGATGCGTCACGCTGTAACAGAGACACATGCACAAAGAGCACAAACGGACGGAGACGACTGGCTGAGGCCCCGCAGGCGGAGCTCCGGCTCACGTGTTGAACTCTTAATAAGCACCTGCGCTCGGGATCTAAGTCCAGAATATTCTACACTTTCTCAGAGCTTAATTATGCAAACGTTGTGTTAAATAAAGGATCAGTGTGACACAGTGACAGCCGTCAGGGTTTGGTCTGTGGAGTCTCTGATGGACAGATGTCTGTCTCCGTGCTGGACATGAATACACATCAGTCTTCACCCACAGACCTAAAGACGGATCATAAGTGAACTCTTCTAAACTCACGCTCAGAGGGACTCAGAGGGACCTGCCGTGCACGCATGGATGAGCATTTCAGACATTTTATGGACCTTCTGTTGTACGTCTGCTTGTTTCTTGGTCGTCCATCACAGGAGGGACACAAGGTCAGGATGTAAACACTGCCGTCGGCACGTCGTACTGGCTGAAGCTACAGACTCGTCCCTGGAAAAAACAAAACTTTTAACTCAAGGTCTCTAAACTATGAGATTCGGTTAAAAGTTCAAGAAAAAGTGTGTGCGTAATACTTTTTCATTTCAAATAATCATTTAAAAAAGCCCTTAATGCTGCCATTAATGACCGTAAATCAATTTCCTGTCTTTAAACGGCGAAGGATTAATTAAACAGTAAATGGATTTAACTTTTATTTCCAAATTAAAATCCCAGTTAATTCATCTTTCCTCCTGCAGAGTCATCATTCTGAAAGGTTAGTCTGACTCAGACCCTTCATATAACAAACAGTTTAAACTCACTCACACACACACACACACACACACACACACACACACACACACACACACACACACACACACACACACACACACACACACACACTTCACTGAGTGTGTTATGCAAACTGCTCTCGCAGACGAGCCTCATTATTGTTTTGTGTGTGAACAGTCTCTCGTTTAATGCCCATGAGCACTTTGGCTTCGGCTCGCTCTGAAACAAAAGACTTCCTGATATTCAGCCTGATATTTGTTCAGGTGTCTGAAATGAAATTCTGTTCAGGTGAGATTCAGTTCAGTCGGCTTCCTGAACCAATCCACAGCTCCGGACGAGTTTCCTGTGTGAGCAGCTAACTGGACTGAGATGTTGTGCTCTCCAGGAGTCAGAGGCACGTTTGGCTTGTTGCATTAGATGTTTGGGAAAAGCTCATTAAAGCTGGAGAGCAGGACTTTCACATGTGAACAAACATCCATTAGACTGAAGCCCTCAGCCCATCAGGCCAGGTACACGTCTGTGCATATGTTTACAAGAACAACTCATGTTGATCAGGTAAACCGTTAAAAAAATGTCTTTGTACTGTTTTCAGCTGAATATATGTCAGAGAGTGCACTCTGTTGTCTTACACAGCGTCCAACATGAACGATTCAATGATTTTCCTGGAATCTTCACAGTTAACATCGACGTAAAACAAAGTGATGCAGAGCTATTTGTGCTGAAGTGTTTGAATGGTATGGGTTCCTCACATCAGCACTGATAAATGTAAAAATAAAACTCCACACATCTGTGGCTGATTTTGCATCACATTGACTTTCTAGGCTCAGATGTGTGTCGTTTTCTGAGAATATGAACCTCGAGTCTCTGCTGTGGTTAATATCTGATTTACCAACGAAGCAAAAGTCAAACTTTAGTGACAACGCTTTGAATCTGGAATCAAACTTTCCAGGTGACCACAGATTCAAAGGCACGGCACATTTTAAAAAGCAGATCCTTCACTTGTGAAGGTAAACACTGCAGCTCTCATCCACAGCCTGGATTCAAAGTTGTGCAGAGGCACCACAGTCTGTGTGTACCTCCAGTTTCTGAAAAGCTCCTTAGAGCAGGATTAGGATCATCATTGTCCACTGGCTTATGATAGGACAAGGATTATCTTAGTACAAAGATATGTTTAGCAACACATCCCAGAACTCCCACACCCACACCGGCCCTGTATGCCGGCACGGAGCTTAAAGACTGTGGGCTCCACCGCACTGACAGCATCTACACAATTTAAATCCCAAACACTCCTCAGTGCTTCAGCTTTGATCCGCGCAAGATTTTCTCCATGTGGAGCACAATGTCAGCTGTGATGACACAATTACACGATGAGAGGAAGCGAAGAGACGATCCACAGCTCGACGGGTACCGCTGCTCAGCTGGTCCAAACTTCAACGTGCACTACGTGGACACCTGAAGCCTCCCACGCACAGACACTGAGGACAGACTTTCATTAAGGACGATAATCATGGTCTCACCACCAAGTAGATGTCTTTTTAAGAATTGAAAGAAAATGATTGGTTGTGGAAAAACCTTCAGCAACACGTTAGCAGTCAAAGAACAGTCTGACGTGCGTCATGTCTGGAGGGGACGTTTAATATTTACACATTTCATATTCATATATTTAATATTATGCTTCATGAGCGACGAGGTGTCCAAAACTTGACCTGATGTTTTTCACACAAGCACGATCATTCTGACTGTTCCAAACATTAAGATAAGATAAGATAAGATAAGATAAGACCTTATTGATCCCACAGCAGGGAAATTAAGCTGTTACAGCCAGCAAGTATGAAAAAAGCAAAAACAGCATCAATTAAGACCAACTTCGTCTACATGATTATTGCAATAAATTAAACGTGAATTGGAATTACGTTTGCAATTAAGCTGCTTCTTTTTCTTCTAGTTTCTGCAAATGAAACAAAACTAAGGTGGCATTTATTTTTCAGCTTTGTCTTTTACTTTGGGAATGAAAAATACTTAAACATGAAGCAAGTAATAATCTCTGAAGCATCATCCTTCAGACAAACCGCAGTTAACCGCAGTGAAAGTATCACAGGCAGCGCTGAAATGTGGTGAGACTGAAGCACATATCAGATTATTATTACTTGGGTAAATGTGGTGTGTGCACGTCCTCAGTGAGCACCATAATAACCTCTACACATTCATGTGCAGTTCGTGGCTCAATTATCTCTAAAAAAAATAATTCATGAGAGACATGGATGAGCAGAGGAGCACGGCAGCTCATGACTCCTCTGACTCTTAAATCAATCGCCTGCTCGTGGACATGCGGGACACACAAGGACAAACAAAGAGCCGGAGGAGCAGAGGTCCAGGAGCCAAGCCGCTGGTTCAGGTGTGACGTTATTAAGAAAAGCCAGACCACCCATTCCCCCCTCGAGTCAACGCCGGCCATCAGTCACAATGACAAGCGCGAGCACATTTCTAGGATGGCCGAGAGACAAAGAGACAGAAAGCAGAGCGGGACGGCTGAGGGTGGTGAGACTGGAGCGGAGGGAGGGACATATATTATCACAGACGGCTGGCCTGCGGCGCTTCCCGCTAAAAATCCTAAACGGAACAGACAGACAAACACAACCGTGTAAAACCATCTCAGCCACCATATGGCTCGGGGGAGATGTCCTTGCTGTGTCCCTCACAAAAACTCCCCCCTCCCTCCGTGTCTCCTCAGTCCTCCCTCCACAACCGCAGCCCTCCTGTCTCTCTCGTTTCGGTGCTTTTGAAGTCTGCTGGTGGCGGCGTGCCGCTGCTGAACGCCTCCCTGAACCTCAGGCTCATCTGGATCTGTGACGGTGGCAGAGGTCACCTGAGCCGCGCTGATGGCGGCGAAGCATCGGTAACATTTAAACATGTTTATGTCTTTAAACTCTTAATGGGAGGGTAAACGGAAGCTGAGATCCATTTGTCTGTAAACGTTAACTGATGTCTGTGAATACTGTGAGCACACTCCTGCATCACCGCGCTCCACTCATCACAGGCACACCTCCATTTTTACAACCAGTCAAAACAGGCCACAAAATACACTTTCAGTCATCTTTTTAGAGAATATGTTTACATTTCTCAAACATCTCAAAGCTGAAAACATCACGATGCTTTTCTGTTTGCAGGATGCTGATTGAGGATCCACAAAAACAGACACAGTAAACTGCCCACGACCAAAGTCCCGACTGGAGCTCGGCCTCAGTGCTAAGAAAAGCAGACCCTGATCCTTATGGCTGCAAAGACTAAATCAAAATATACTTATCTGCCTATCCATCAGTAGCATCTGATTCCTCACGCATCAACGAACTGATGGCTGGCTGCACACTAAGCTCTCACTAAGCACTGGTTAACCAACCATTCCACCCAGGCAGACTAAACGTTTGAGCCTCAGCACCTGAAACCTTCAGCAGCTCTCTGCCAACCTGCATATTTCACTCATGCACAAACATCAAATACTCCAAACTATTTAGCTAATGCTAGCTAGCAGTTTGCACCCCCACAGCTGCATGTGTGTACAAATTTATAGCAAACTGAACGTATTCATGGCTGCAGGATGTAGTAAAAGAGAAGCTGATGGAGAGAATTCAGGACGGAGGGTAAAGAGAAATATTACTGTTGACGTGACGGAGCAGAACCATGAGTACGACATGTTGAAGCTACGTCCTGTGTGCTCGTACAGTGACTCGTCTCTGAGGTCAGAGGTCACAGCGCAGGCAGGGTGGTGGCTTTCTGCAGAGAGAGAGAGTGTGTGTGCGTGTGTGCGTGCGTGTGTGTGTGTGTGTGTTCCCTCTGACTGTCCACACACGCCCAGCCACGCTTGGCCACATTAAACCTCTTCTACTAATCTGCCACCTCGATTAACGCCGGCTAAATAAGGGACACACAAAGACACATACCTACTGTACGGCATCCACACACACTCACACACACACACACACACACACACACACACACACACACACACACACACACACACACACACACACACACACACACACACACACACACACACACACACACACACACACACACACACACACACACACACGTGCTTTGGCATTCACTCGTCCAGACATGCTAATCTCTCCAGCTGCAGATTGGAGTGTGTGGTAGCCAAGGGCCGACCAATCAGAGCACAGCATCACCTCTGCAGGAGGCGGGAGCTCCACCATAGACGGTTCATTAGGAAACGGAAAGCTGCTGAAGCAGAGCCATCTCACTGTAAGCTCCCTGATTTCAGCTGCTGTTTGTTTTCATCTCTGTCCAATATTGCCTACTTGCTGTCTTAATAAATGACTTTTGGTTCAATAACTCCATAAGTTTGACTCAATCTTTCATTCAAATTAACTTAAGCACCTTTACTCATCACCCAGCAGCTGAAATGAGACTGTAAGAGACCTCGGGAAAGCATTTACAGCAGCATAATTAGCTCTGCAAGCCGGCTTATTGGATGCAGCGCAGCGCTGACAAGTCCTAAACAAACAAAACAGCCTTAAAACTTAAATTTTAATCAAGCTCTCTTCATTATGCTGCAAATTCTCAGACTCCTGCAATTCAGAGCGAGCATCTCCGAGTGTAATTCCTTAATGAGTGCGGGGGGAAAATGACACAGTATGTTAATTGCCTCATACAAGAGGAGTGCAAACATCTAATTTAAGAAAATGAATGCGCGCGTGTGTGTGTGTGTGTGTGTGTGTGTGTGTGTGTGTGTGTGTGTGTGTGTGTGTGTGTGTGTGGGGCTGCTGTGACGGCTGTGAAGGCAGCAGAGGTCAGGAGGAGCCGTCAGCTAACAGCCGAACTCTTACAGATCAGAGTAATCTGCTCAGAGCCCGTCTGAGCCGGCAGGATGAGGACGAAGCTGGCAGCGCCACGACAACTTATGGACCAGGAAGTGAGGCGACATCTGTCTGTGATGAGTTTCAATGATGCTCCGACAGCAGATGAGCAAAGTTTTACAGAGAGGCCGATGGACGGGACGTGTTCACCGTCAGCGAGGCGGCCAATGAAAAGACTTATTCTGAGGTGACGCTCGTGACGTAGTTTATTTCTACATTCAGCCTTTTTTTGCGCATCATTCCTGTTTTTATCTGTTTCCTCTGCTTATCTGATGAACTCCTGACTGAAACGTGTTACACTTCATGTTCCTCTTAGGACGCATTAAACAGCTGATTTTGTTGTTTCTACATATTTTTTACTGCGTGTAATTAGCTGTTTCACAGTAATCACATTTCCTCTAACCTCCGCTGGTTTAACTTCTGAGCTGCAGTGGAGTGTACTGAAAGGGGTGTGTCAGCGCACTGTGACATCACTGGTGGGCATGGCCACAGGTGAGACAATATGACCCTCTGATCCACAGTGAGGTCACAGGTGGAACAGATACAACGCTTTCAATGAGAGGTGAAGTGAAACATGGCTTTTTATAGTGTCAGTATGTTGCTCTGGGGTGTTATACGGTGGCCTGTGAGGTCAGAACAGCCAAGGCACACAACACAGCAGCTAAAGCGACCCCTGTGACCCCTGTGTGTGACTGAGTGTGGAGATGTTGAACGTGCAGCTGGTGAAGGTCTGCAAACAGACAGATTTTTAAAACAAGCTCTTGGTTTTAATCAGTGATCTGCTGCGACAGATTGAAGGTGGGCCCGAGGACAGCCATGAAAAATGGATCTGAGAGAGTCGGCGGGGAGGACAGGACCTCAGCGTTGTCCTTCTGGCTGTCTTTCTCTCTTTTCATTTGTCTTTTGACTTATTTATCCACCCGAGAGGCGATATTAGCGGTGGTGGATTTCAATATACAACCACACACACACACACGCACGCACGCACGCACGCACGCACGCACGCACGCACGCACGCACACACGCACGCACGCACACACACACACACACACACACACACACACACACAGAGTCTTCAGGGGCGACCCTATTAGGGAAAAGCAGAGACGTCCTGCGCAGCCCGTCTCTGCGCAGCAGCATTAGAATTTCAAAGTAGCTTCTGATTGTTTGATCTCAAATCCAAAAATGATTGTTAGCTCTAAAAAGGAGCGTGAGGAAAAAGCAATTAACATAAAGCCGTGCTTCTATTAATACCCGCTGCCTCTGTAGTCTTGTGGCTGGTTGTGATCCATAATTAACAGTGAAGAGATCCCATTTTCACCTTCTGCTGTGGTTCCCCACCGGACCAGCCCCCCGGAGAGCAGAGAGGAGCGAGCAGACGACGCACTTCACACCGCTGCTTTACTCCCTAATATTACAACGTGACGGGACAGGCAGCGGCAGGTATTTCAGAGTATGATGTGTCAGCACAAAGCTGGCTTCATTCGGAGTGTGAGGCGTGTGAGCGCTGTACAGGTGCGTCGTGTCACTGAGCCGAGCTGCAGGTGACAGAAGCTTTGGATTGAGACATTTTGCTCTTTCGCTGTGAAACAAAGCACCTGTCAGCGTGATGTCACCATGCTTTTAATTTGTAATTCTTTGAGCCTTTGAAGCAGCACTCTCATTTAGTTTCACTTATTTTGGGTCCTTCTCACCACATCAAGACGACTCTATGGAAACCCAGATTATGTCAAAGCTTTTCTAACTCCACAATGAACACGACTCCTCGGATACCTGGACGGCCGTTTATGCTTGTTCCTGGGTCGGAAAAAAGAAGTTCTGCTGCTGAAGCTTCAGCCTCAACTAACGCCAACAATCACTCGCTGCTGATTGGACGGGGCAAATGAATCCCTCCTCCAACCAGAGCACGGTTTACACAATATCACACGTCAGGTTCACAGCTCAGACGTTCTGAAATCTACAGAAAAAAAGAAGAAACCAGCGACAAAATGTCTGGTGAGCCTCCATCGCTGGCAGAAACATCTGAATGAAAACCAAAGTTAACACTGATTCAATTTCAGCTACCAAGCTAGCTTCACCTGCTAACGACTACGTCCAACATTAGCCGGCAACGAGGGTAATCAGTGGAATCACACGTTTGTACGAGAGTTTTTCCTGTTTCACTGACATACTGTTCTCAGCTGAGCTGTGACATCACAGCATTAATGTGAGAAACCTTTTCCTGACAGAGGCGAAAACAAACAGTACAATCTCTACTTGCTCCAAAGAATCTCCTTAATCTCACACAAGCTGATCAGTAACAACTGCTCCTGTATATTACAATAACAATATCCATATATTAGGTAAATATGACTGTATTGACCGTCTCTCCCGCGAGCCCCGAGGCGCCTGACAACTGCAGTTTGTCTCCATAATAATCAGCCGAGAAGTGTGCACCAACACGGCGAGATGATGAACACACAGCACTCGCTCCATTGATTAGCATTGTTAATTTGTCGCTCGGTGGTGCAGGGTGAGCGAGGCTGAGGCCCGCTGAAGGGATGGGGTCTGCAGAGCTCGAAGGGACGGCTGACAGAGTTACGAGGACGCCGTAAAGGGAGGAAACAAGGCTTTTTATCTGTGTGTGGGTCTGGCTGTGTCTGACAGTGTGTATCTGCAGTGGTAAACAGAGGTCTGTGTAAACTAGAAGCTTCAGCTGCTTCATCTCCTAACAGCAAACAAGCACTACAAGACTCAATGTCAACATGTATCTGTCCAGACTTTTTAAAGATGTGCATAAAATAGATTACTTTAATAATGTCTGATGTGGTTTTTCCATAAAAAACAGTTTGATTATCTTGTTAAAACCCTTAAAAATGACATCTACTCCTTCTCCCTCATTCAGCTGTTCAATGGAGGCTTTAACTGTCCACGTCACACCTTCCATGTCCCCCCTGAAGCCCCCCCTCTGCACGTCATCCACAGCGGGTTTATCTGGCAGTGAGGTGGTGCATACAGCGCAGTGAAAAGGCAAGGTGTAGCTCAGGTTTTCACCAACAATGTGGCCCAGATAGCAGGAAATTGCCGCTGATGACAAGCTACCAACCTGTGGTTTTGTCCAATTACACCAACTGAGACAAAGAAAGTGGCCTTTTGTCACAGAAAGCTGTAATCTCACTGGCTGCTCATAGAAAGGTCGGCACCAAACAAGGCGAGAGTGGAGCCGGATTGACCTTTGAGTGCAGCATCGAGGTAGAAAATCCAAGTTGGTTTAGCATCTTCGCTCTCTCCATCACACAACACGCTGTGATCCTACAGACAGCCTGAGATGTTTCTGTGCTGTAGAACGACTCCACAACACTTCCACCTCAGCTCGAAGACACGCTGTGCTGCCACAACCACACGGGTCACTCATCAGGAAAATGGAAACAAACGTATGTACGTACGTAAGTGTTTGAGCAGGAGGTCAACAGCTAGGTTTCCATCCGAATGTTCTGCAGATTATAACCGAACTTTAATAAAAAAGGCAAAAATCTTTCCGTGCGCTACCATCAGCGTGGCGACCGTTTCCCTTCTTTCGTCTTGTTTCACGACCAGAAACTAAAGCTGGTCGCAGCAAAGGTCGAGTGAACGGAAACATAATGATATCAGACAGAAGCCTGATATTTCGATCATTTATCTGCTTGTGTTTCAGTGTCAGTTTCGGGCTTCTCGGCTCGTTAGCATCGCTCGCACTGCGGCTCGCTCGCTGAGAGCAGCTGGACTCAGTGGTGGCAGTTTTAGAGCAGCTGAAAGAACAAATCCAGAAAGAGTTTCCTGCTAATCTGACGATGGACTGGCGGAGAAAACGAATTAAGTACATTTCTGAAATGTCATGGTCTGCCTCTAAGGTTGGCTGAGTGCCATTACTCAACGAAATCTATTAAATGTTTTCTCTTTTCTCTTTATTCAGGCACTGCGTGAGCTGGCTTGAGGTGAAGGATCACACTTGGAGGGCACTCCATTTCCTTCCTTTGTGCCAGTCTACATGAATTAATTATGTGATGAAAAAAGGAACCAGTTTCATTTCCAACAGGACATCAACTGGAGCTGATGAGGGGAAGAAAGTGAAGTTTAATGGGCAGATTTCCTGCAGTGAGGATGTCTCCTCCAAGGCAGAGGTTTCCATCTATTAAACCCTGTGTTTCCTAAAGGGAGAGATGGTGAGAAATGAAAGAGGCAGAGACTGACAGAAAGACGGAGAGCTGGAGAAACAGCAGGAAGTGGTGTAAATAAACCAGCAGTGCAGTAAATGCAGCATTGCGGTTGTGCTGCGATACGAGAGCGGCTCTCATAAATAATGCAGGCGAGCGTCGGCCGGCCGGCCGGCAGCTGCTGCTCTGCTCCTCACACGGGGAGAACGAGGCTAAACAAACCCCTGCTGCTCCGGTCACAGGTGCTTAACACACATCAGAGTGCAGGTTAACAGTCATCACGCTGCACTCACAAACACAAAGAAGTTCACAGACAGCACACAGAAGAACAGCACCCCTAAAAACTTGGCATTTCACCCGGAGGAGGCAGCAGAGACGGATGAAGTGTGAGATTCTGTCCATCCGTCCATTATTCCTCCAAACATAATCAAGAAATATATCTACTAATTTTGGTTAGAAAAGGTAGAAACTGGCTGAAATCAGTCAGAAAAAAAGATCTGCACAACCTGCAGTTTCACAGCAAACACAGGGGTGCGTGGGCAAATACAATCCAGATAACAGTCCGTCGAAAGCATCTGCGATCTGAACCGTCTTCAGCAGAAATATGCAAAACTTCTCCTTTCCTTCATTTTGTCTTTTTTTTATCCACACAGACAGTAAACACAAGCCACAGCCACAGAAACGTGACATCAGCGCATCTCACTGAGGCAGAATCACATGAAAGCAGCAGATTTCTGCATGATGCCAGAGCGGGGGGGCAGAAACCAACAAGTGTGTTTAAGCACTACAGTCCCCTGTGGAACGTGAGAGGATTACACCAATAAAAACAGACTATTATCATCTCTGCTCATAAGCAACACTTATTCCTCCCCGATGACTCAACACAAAGAAAACACACAGAAACATTAAACAAGAGACCACGAAGAGGCCCGAGCCAAGGCAAGCCGTGTGTGTGTGCGTGTGTCTGTGTGTGCGCGCGCGTGTGCCGTCTGTGTGTGCGTGTGTGTGTGCATGTGTGTGGGAGGGGTCGGGGTAGATTTGAAATGAGACGGCATCTGTTGAGGATTTAAGTGATATATCACTCCATTCCACTTCGTTTAGCATCACTTCGTCTGAGTTAATTGGTTCATGAGGAGCACTAATTAAGGGGGATGGCCTTGTTTATCGTCACGGCGACGCTCGTTAAGTGGAGAGATTATTTTTTCTTCCAGGACTGGTGACATTAACCCACCCTTCACAACTGTGGGTGAGGGGGTGCGTCAGGGTTTATGGACTTCAGCCTTCGATGTGACAGCTCGTATGTACAGCAGCACACACACACAAACGCACGCACGCACACACACTAGAAGATGAGGTGTCCTACCTCTCTGCGTCGGGAGGCCCAGCAGGTCTGTTTGATTTTCCAAACCACAGCAGCGACCAGCAACAGAGACAGGAAGCAGCTGGAGAGAGGACAGGGACACAATCAATCAATCAATCAATCAATCAATCAATCAATCAATCAATCAATCAATCAGAAATCAACGATTGCTCAGCAGTCCAAGTATGCAACCACCCGGACGAGTGACGCAGCCAATCAGCAGCCTAAAACAGCCACTTGAGGCTGGATCCAAAGCGAGTGAATCCCCATAGACCCCCACATTAAAGCTTTACAGCAGAAATAAACATGTTTGCAGCCTGGTGCAAAGACTGGTTTGGTCTCTAAAGTTAATTCACAGCGACGTGTGTTTGATGCCTGGCTCAAGGACCCCTGTGCCCATGGACAGGAGGAGGCGGGAAGGAACCGCCAACCCCGGGATTAGCAGCCGACCACAGGAGCCTTTCTAACCCGACACGTGGAACGATTCGCTAACGAGAGAGGAAGGAAAACAGACTTGTTAGCGTTGAAACTCAAATGTGTGTTTTTCAGTCACGCCTGTTCTCACATTTGTAACACTGAAACTCTGGAGCTCATCGAGAAGCGTGAGGAGCTTCACAACCATCCACAGCGAGGCCTGAAGGAGCGTTTTTATCAGCGCTGCAGTCCTGTAACGCGTCTGTGTACTCGGTCTGGGTTCAGACGCATCGTGTGGATAAGCTGACAATCATCCGACACTCATCAGACTTTCCTCCTGCACCTTTAGTCTCAGTGGACACAGAGTCCAAACCTGAGCAGAATGAGGCGCTGGCTGCCAACAGACTACCTCCATGGAAACTCGTCCTGACACCTGAGTCGACTCACGGAGGAAATTTCCTCTGAAAACGGTGAAAGAAAAGACCAGAAACATTTCTGCTGCACAAACAGATCTTTGCTGTCTGCTTGTAAAACACTAAGTGGACCCGCTCTCCTCTTCCAGACATGTTCAACCTTTTAAGAGGGCGCGAGTCCAAAAGGCCGTGAGCTGCTGCTTCTCACTTCATTTGGGTGGAGATTTTACATTTAACAACATGTTGCAGCTGCACTTATGGAGGCCGAGTCCAATTACAACCACTGGAAGCTGCTGTCATCCACAAGGAAAGCATGAAATCTTAATAACACGTTGTCAGGATCACGGTGGCCTTTATGGTCGTGCTTTTGAAGTTTGGCTTCTGTACGTCTTTGAGCCATTATGCAAACATTGGGCAAGTTCTGCACAGCTTATATCTCCACTGAGGAGACGCTATCTGCAGATTACGTCCTCTCAGTAACACTGTGTCTCATGCTCGCTGTAGTCTTTGTAGTCGTCCTCAAAAAACACCTTCAAGAGCAGAAAGGAAAAAAAAAAAAAAATCACACAACCACAATGCGACCATAGAGGAGCACGGTCACGCTCATTTACTGCCCTCAAGCTCCACTTTCTGGACAGCAAAGACGACAAAGGAGAGAAATTCTCAGGACGTTTGTGGCGAGATACAAAACCGCGGTGACCACAGGCAGCTGGGGATTTTAGGACAGCAAAGGGCAGCGAGAGGTCAACGAGGGACATGATGCTCGCGAACAAAGAACAAGGTCTCACACACACACACGCACACACAGCCTCAGAGTTCAGTGTCTGCAGGGCAAAGTTATCTGGCCAAACACAAAGCTCCTCTCTCAACCAGAACTTCTGACAAGAGCTCGAAACAAGCGCACCCAAAGACTTAACAACAGGAAGTGCTTGAGAAACTGCTGAGGACAGCAGCTCTGAAACAATCCTCCTCTTCATCCGTCTGTGTGCCAGTGTGTGTGTGTGTGTGTGTGTGTGTGTGTGTGTGTGTGTGTGTGTGTGTGTGTGTGTGTGTGTGTGTCCTCCTGTGTCTCTGAGGATGACAGCTTTGCAGAGGGCATTAGCGCCGTAATGAGCGTGACATTTTCAGACCCGTCTGCTGAAGAGGCCGCAGTCACGGCCTCGTCGGTCCACGGCCGACCTCTGAGCCGCATTCAGACACACGGCGGCCAGGAAAGCCCCTCCGGTGACGAGGACAAGATGCTCTTTGCTGCTGCCGGATGAAAACCTTCCGGTTTCAAGACTCCAGCTGCTGAGTTTTTCAGGGCGATGTGACAGAGATGATTGGACGGCGTTTTCCATGACTCACTGTGACATCGTCACCGTGTCGTGATGTGCGTCTTTAAACTCAAACCAAACAGTTTGTTTCTCAGAGAAATGATGTCAGATCAGGAAACGCTCTGTTTGCGTTTGTGGACACACGCTTTGATGAGGACGTCTTGTTGGGCAGCCGAACGCCGTCTCCGTATGAAGCTGATCTTTGTTCCTCTGCTGCTCTCTCACTCTGCCGTCTGCTGGACGTCACTTTGCAATGCGATTTATGGCGTCGGTACGTGGTCTATAAATAAATATATTTTCTGCCTTCTTGAGCAATTACCCCGCTCAAATGTTCACGGGCTCAACAGGCCGGACATCAGACCGCCAGGACCCCCGCTGCACTGAACATTACCCAGAACAATTACAGCAAAGACAAATACACTCTCTAACTCCCCCGCAATGATTTTCCATCATCCGAACACACCTTCTAGAAACCCTCCTCTGGCTGGGACTCAAATCCAATCAGGCCCAAGATTCCCCGTTCAGCCTGTGTTACCTCAGCTCCCATTAATGGGCCACAGGGCCGAGCTTAGCATCTAACCAACGGAGCGCAGTGGCTAATTGTCGCTATTACCAAGGCATTAGGGAGAAGGAAAAGGGGGGAGGAGGGGAGGCTGGGAGTGTCCTGTGGGTTTGTTAACACTCCACTGAGCCTCTTGATAGGTTCAGGTTTAGACTGTTCAGCCACAGGTAATAGCAATTGAACTGATTAAACAACCAGGGATTGTGGGTAAGAATGAGTCTGTGCACGTGTGAGTGTGTAGACGAGTGTGTGCGAGGGTGTGTTCCTGCACACAAAAACCAAAAGCACAGCACACACACAACACAGTAACACAAGCACACACACACACACACACACACACACACACACACACACACACACACACACACACACACACACACACACACACACACACACACACACACACACACACACACACACACACACACTTCCTGGATACTTACCCGAACCATAACCATCACCACTACCTGCCTTATCTTAACCTTAACTTAAACCTAACCTTAACTCAAGTCTTCAGCCTAAAATGTAATCGTTTACATCATGTGGTCCTGCATTTTGTCCCAACAGTGCGAGTAACACGTGGCGCACACACACACGCACACACAGGGAGCAGAGTGAAACATCTGAAGCCCAGCGGGCAGAGAGGAAAATCAATAAGCTATTCGTTGAACATGAGCCGCAGATAGAACACAATGGCAAACAGCTCTCCATCTGCACAGGCAGCAAATCAGCTCTGAGAGCAGAGACGTGTCCCGAGCTGCGGGTCCAAAGCTCACCTGTCCTCAGGAGCTGCGTCTTTTCTGACTCCTTTTTCACTTTTCACTGGATTTTTTATTTAAGCAAATGAGGAGCTCTGAACTGAGTGACAGACACATCACATGACATCCTAATCTTAAAGGCTGCTTCCTAAAAATGGATGATTCAGAGTTTCAGTTCGGAAACTCTCAGTCGATTTCACATCGTCTGTTAAAGTGTCTCACTGTCCACAGACCAACACATGACGGCAAAGCTACAGAGGTGCACACCTGAAGCTGCTCACAGGTCAGCCTGAGGCTCAGGGCGTCCTGCGATGGGACGCAGGAGCAGAGAGCTCTGACAGAGACATCGTTCAGCTTGTGACGTCCCACTCAGTGGGGTGTTTGCATGTGGACATCCTGCTGGACTCTGCGATCTGAATGGCATCTTTCCAGTGTTTACCTGGACAGTCTCTATAGAAGACAAAATGATTGTCACACACGCTGCGCTGTGTTTCACGGATCGACGACTTCCACCACGGCAGTCCCTTGTGTTTCTGAACATGAGGCTGATTTTGGATTGACGAAATACGGCGTCTGAAGCTCAGATCTAAAAAGTGTCGGCCTGACACAAGCCTCTCTGCTAACTGTGCTTCCAAACACGTTCATTTCCTTTATGTTGTGAGAATCTGTAATGTATGATGATGATGATGATGATGATGATGATGATGATGGGCTCAGGAGGACATGGACAGACAGACACAGCGTGAGGTGGCTGCTCTGTTACTGTATCATCCAGGCCTGTAGGGGGAGCTCTAAGTGGAACAGCTTGATGTTTGACCTGGGAGAGATCCGACTTGACTGTTTGGCCATCATTTCTGAAGTTGCAGCTTGTTTGGGCTTTGCAGCGTGTTTGCCCTTATCAGCCACCGTAGCTTTCCTGATCTGAGTCAAGAGTCTGGAGACGTGTGGGTTGCTTCACAGCGTGAAGCCTCCTGGTGATTTTGTTCCACGTCCTGTAAATAATCTGAGTGAAAAGCAGCTCCAAACACAGCGCGGGTGCTGAACGCAGAAACATGCTGCTCTGCAAGAACAGAGTTAAAAACAAGCTGAAAAGATGAACTATGACGTCCTCGTCACTCCTGCTCCTCTACCTGCACACATGCTGCTTTCAAACAAAGAAGGTGCAGACGGATAAAAGAAATGTGAGCAATCAGGCTGAAGCCTCGCGAAGTGGAAGCGAACCATCGCAGGGACGGCCATTCTGAAAGGAAGTGGGCGAGTTCGGGAGTCTCATGAGCCACTTAGTGCTGAGTAGCTTCTCCTCTGTTTTGGCAAAGAGAGAGAGGAAGAGCGAGAGAGAAAGTGATTGCTAATCAAGCGAGCGAGAGCCGGGAGTAATTGGACAAAGCTGAACTGCAGTGTCACCAATTAGCATTTTGAGACTGTGGAGAGCGGAGACATAAATGCTGTTTAATTACGGCCATTTTCCTTTTTTCTCCAGATGAGAAAGAAATACATGAGGAGGAGGGAGGAGGAGGGGAGGGCAGTTTCAAACTTTTCAAAATCTTTGTGGAAGATATTTCACAGCTAATCACAGGAAGAAGCAGCTGGGCTTAATTTATTTCAGGAAAAAAAGAGTCAATATTTAATAAAACACGTCTGTCCTCTGGGCCATTACAGCTCTGAGTTTAGGCTTTACAATTATGAACAACACACTAAACGACAGCGCAGCCATCAAATTCTGCTGTTTCATCCGATTCTCCACATTTGAGGCTCATCTTGTTCCATCTGCCCTCATGTTTGCCCTGCGAGCTTCAGCTTTCTGGGACGTGAGCGTTCAGATCGCAGTGGAAGCAAATCAGCCTGCTGCAGCACGTCTTTACGTGGCTGCTGTGCTCTGGCAGACTGGTTTAGAAGGAAACATAACTGAACACGTCTCCTCTCGTGCTTCAAGCGGCAGGTTCGGCTGTGTCGGCCGCATCAAACTTTAACCTTTGACCTGGAGTCAGTGATGATGAGCGTGTTCCTGCAGTTAGCACCCTGACCGCGCTCTGGAGAGAGCACCTGATTGGTCAATGCTCAGGAACATGTCGTGGGAGATGTCACACTAGATGAGTGAAGACAAAATCAGCCACGACAAAGTCGGGCTGAATTCCTGCAGCCTGACGCCGCCATAACTTTAACCAAAGCTGAGATTTGCTTCAACATACAGTCACTATAAAAACACTGGACCTACAACCTCTCCTTCAATCACTGTTCACTACGCTTCACTTTGATATGTAAACACCGACTTAAAGCCGCATCATTTTTGGTGAATGCACTTTGAGTTTGATGTCCACACATCCATCGGACAGAGCAACACGACCAGCTGACTCATGTTTGCGTCCACCTGCTGAATGTTGCTCTGACTTCTCTGTTTTGGCCTCCAGCAACAGAGAGACGATGCGTCTCTTCAGCTGCTTGCTTTGCTCTTTATTCATCAGAACGTTGCCGATGCTCGGCACGGCGCGGGGCAGGTAGGCTGCTGTTCAGGGGTTTATTAGAGCTTGTTTGCTGCAAACAGCCACCTGCTGCTGCAGGAAATGAGGTTCATACAGTGAGGTGAGACTAAACTGTGCAGCAAATGTGCCGTACAGTCAAAACTTTGAGCTGAAGGAGCTGAAGGAGCTCCGAGGAGCTGCAGCTGGAGGGAGCGCTGCTACATCACATAGATCACACAGATCTCTCTCAAGATCCATAATGTTGATTAATAAAGTTTGAGTAAGAATTCAAAACCATTTTCTTCTCAATGAGCCTTTCGACACTGAGGTAATGTGACTGTTACGTAAGTGAAGACCTGAATACCTTTTCCAGCAGAGCACAAACATTATGTTATATAACAAAGGCAGTAAATAAGTCAACAAATCCAAAAAGTCCTGTAGCTGAAGCACATAACCTTTCCTCAGTGAGAGCCTGCTGCAGTGCGCGCACGCACACACACACACACACACACTGACACACACACTCTCTCTCTCTCCCGGCAAAACTCGACGCTGTCCCCTAGTGATGACATCACCCCTCTATGCTGGCCTAAAGGTCGCTGATGTCCGGAAGCCGGCCGTGGGCACAAAAACGGTTCACTTCCTCACATGACTGCACAGTGACACTCACACACACACACAGTGAGGAGGCCGCATGCAAACATATACAGGAAGTACCGTGTGCGCGCACACACACACACAGGCGCACACAAACTCGTCTGGTGCTGCAGCTGAGTGGCAGGATCTTGCCTGAAGACAGCAGACTTCATTCCAGACTTGTTCCCAAACACTCTCTCATTATATCCACTGCGTCTGCATGACGAGCCGTAACACAAACGTCTCACACGGTCCGAAAAATCCAAAATAAAAGCTCACTCTCCGTCACGCTGCTTCCGTTCGCTGGGGATCATCTTTAGGATTTGAGCATTAAACCTTAATACCTTAAACCTCATCAAGCCTTGATATTGTTGCACAAACAGACACGTCTCGACACATGGCAGGACGCTGTCCTGAATCTGCTTTTGGCCATCAAGCAGCTCCAGGATCATCAGGATCAGATCATCCAAATCACTGCTAATATCTAGTCATGGTTACAGATTTATTTGGTTTGCTAATTCTTCTGCTGCCACACCACAAAGTAAAAAGTACATGAAGTGTCACAGTAACCTGAGCATCCAGAGCAGGAAGCTCAAATTCATTACGGAAAACGACTTGGGCCATTCGTTTGGTGATTTGCATGTCAAAGGACACACACAGGATGTGAAACCTGCTTGAAAAGTTTTTTTTAACATCCTGAGCAGCTTCAGGAACGAAGCCAACAAATCAAAATCAAAAGAAAAAAAAAACAAGGGAAACGTGCTGCAGATGGAAACACGTCCACTTCAGCTAGCCTCAAACGCTCTCGCCTGGTCTCTCCCGTGTTTGAAACCAAGCTGTTCCACTCAGAGCTCCCCCTGGAGGCCTGGAGAGCCTCTGCTCTGCTGACTGCATGTCAGTTTATGTGCTTCAGAGTCTGTTTGCTGTGAGACTGAATGCAGCATGCTCTGTTTCTGGAGTCAGATGAGGTATTTTTAAATCAGTGGAGGATCTGCTCTTTCTAAGCATCCCCGCTCGCAGCTCGGAGTCGTCCCACTCTTCTGCTCGTCACCGCTGAGCAGATGCAGAAGGTCTCCGGAGCTGCTGTGGATTAAGTGTCCTGCCTGAGGCTGCTGCCACCTACTGTAACTCAGAGAGTTCAGGTTATGGCCCAGTTGTGCAAAGAGCCTCTGGGCTGTGAACTGCCGAGCAGCCGGATGCTCTGCGGCAAACATACAGTAAATATGACAGCGGGGAAAATGTACCTGAAGAAGGTGACGAAGAACTGCACCAGGTCCATGATGCTGTTGTGCTGAGAGAAAGCGATCTGGAAAATGGACAGAGAGGAAAAGACATGAAGTCAGTACAAAGTGAAGAGTGAAGAGCCGAGAACTTTTTCCTTTTCCTGTCTTTATGAACACAGAGGGAAAACTGTCCCATATTTGAACTCTCAGCAATTGACGAAATGCATATTTTTCCATATATAACATATATAATGTGAATATCCATCAAATATCAAAATGCCGTCACAAACCCAGAGCCTGACCTTCTTCAAAGGCAGCGAATCCTCAGATTTAAATGGCACCTCTGCTCCATTTATTGATTATCGATAATGACATGAGATGGACAAACCTCTGGTCCAGTCTGACCTGTTTTAATCTTCTGTCTGATTCACAGAAGAAAAGGCTAACTGTGTCTGGACGTCTTATGTAACGCCATGTTCCTCCACACAGCACAGAGAGGCAGAGGGTTATATGTTAAAAGTAGACTCAAATCAGGCCAGAGCTGCACGCTGACTAGCTGTGAGTTTAATAATTGCATATATCAAACTGAGGAGGAGCGAGTGTGTTCTGTCTGTAGGGTAGATGTTGTTTTGCACAAAGCAACAGGACTCTGGACTATACGTTCCCAGAATCCAGCGATCCTTATGTAACCTCGCTTTGCTCAGACGTGTTGCAGAGCGTCGTGTGAAAGTGATGCAGCGACTGTGGGTGAACATATTTCTTCCCTAAGGCCAGTGTTCAGACCCGTTACATAAGGCCAACCATGTTATTCTCCCAAATAGGCTCTCACATGTTCTCTGTCTGCTCATCTGACACACGCTGAGAACACAATGCGAGCCACCGGCTGCTGGGTTTGTGGGTTATTATGAGATTAGCTGCGAGGGAAAGGCTTCTGGCCTTTGTGCTCTCCAGCTCTCTGCAGCACTTTGTTCAGCTGAACTCAGACAAACCGGCTGGATGCCACGGCACCACTAAACCCACTGACTGCACCATCCATCACCACGTTCGCGGCGCTGGGAGGCTGCTGCGGCGTGTGGCTGCAGATCTGCTGCTCCGAGCCACAGACCTGACACGTGTTGACACCCTGCAGGACGTCTCCAAAGGATCAATTCACCCAAACGACAGACAGAAGCAGGTTGTGGACATTTAGTCCTTCTGGTATTTAGTCATGCAGGTCATTTCTGGTTTCAAGTGGTCAGATTTTAAGAGGCTGGGCTGTGAATCAGCTGCCTCCACTAAGATACAACTGAGACGTGACATCTGAACAACTGACCTGCTAACTGACGAAGAGGCCTTTCATGATTTGGGAGAACTGAACCTTTAAATGGACCGTGTGTTTTCCACGTCACTAGCGAGGCTCAAAAGCCGAACAGACACAATGTGTGTGTGTACACGCTCAAAGCACACACATCACACTGCGGGTTGCACCATTTAAATAAAAAATAAAGAAGTGTTTAACACATTTCCTCTTGTTTCATCAGCACACACCCACACTGCTCACACATGCCTGGAAAACTGCTCCTCACCTCTCACCTTATCTCATCCCTCACAATATAACTCTGCAATCTGTCTTCATCAGCAGCCGTGTGCGCGTGCGTGTATGTGTGTGTGTGCATGCGTGCCTGCACCTGCTTTGTGTGTCTCAGAGTATGAGACGTGCATCCTGCTGCTTCAGAGCAAAGTTTTGGCCCTCAGCTATGAAAACCTGAAAAACCATTGTTGTTCATGTCTAAACTCCCTCATGTTAAGAGGATTATTTATTACAGACATAATTGATTTTCCATTCACTTTACTGCCCTGTAGGTAAAAACAGAGCAGAGCTTTCTGTCGAAGGCTCATAGCATCCAGGCAGGAGGAGGAGGAGGATGTGCTTTCTGAGAGAGAAGCACACAGCAGAGCAGCTAAGCACGAGCGTGGAAGCTGGAGACCACGAGTGGACCAAAGATGGCCGGAGCCTGGAGATGTTGGGGCGCGCCAGCAGGGCTTACGTCTTATCTTAAAGGACAGTGTGCAGGATTTAGTGGCATCTAGTGGTGAGGTTGCAGACTGCAACCAATCGAATGCCCATCGCCTCCTCTGTGGAAGAGGACCGGCTCCCTCTGTGGATGTAAAGCCTGCATTCACGTTCAACACTGAGAACGTTACGTATGTTCATTATCTTCACTGCTTTCACTTTGTGACCTGCAGCGAGGTAAAAGAGAAGAAGCACTGAGGAGAGCGCTCAGATGACCGTGGACGAGGACATCCTGTTGTTTACTCAGCGTCAGATCTTTGTTTTTCTGGTAAAACGAAGTTCAGGATCTCATAATAAAGCTGCAGTGTCTCAGCGAGCTGCTTCGTAAGAAATCAACCCGCCTGGCAGACCTGCACTCTTTTATTCATTTTCACACCAGGACTTGAACAGACATGTATATTTCATTTTAATTGGCTTAAAAGTCGAACATTTTCCTTTATGAAACTTTAAGACAATGTGGAAGTGGTGCAGCGAGGCCGCCCATAGGCCGATTAGCATGTGACATCATCTAATCCTCATGACAGGAGCTGCCAAAGGTCCATTTAAACTCCGTGAAACCCCGGAGCAGCACTGAAGCTAGCCCACATAAAATCTAAAAACACTGATCACAGCCATCACCAAACGTCTGACAGCAGTGTATCTCACACATGTTCAGCGTGGGGACGCCATTAAACGGCCTAATAGCTGGAAAGGCTGCGTCTTTGTCTTTGGTGAACCCTCTGAGACCAGCTGAGAGGAGAAGAAAGGAAGAAATGAGGCAGAATGGGCTTAAGAGGTTTACCGGCATCTGTGCAGCAGGTAAAACGGCCTGACGGAGAAAAAGCTGCAGAAAAGCTGAATGTGGTCCGGAGGGACGGAGCATTAATACGGCATCAGGAGGAAAGAGCCCGAGTCTGCATTCAGGCCTCCGAAGCAGCAATTTACATCGTTATCCCCTGACAATATACAGACTCATTATGGATGGACACACACACACACACACACACACACACACACCAACTCAAGAAGAAAGTACATACATACACACACACACACACAGCCTATAATAAGATAAACAAGATAAACACCCAAAAAAACGAAAGCAACAAACAACTGTTGTAACAGGTACGACAAAAAACCACAAAAAACCACACACACACACACACACACACACACACACACAGACACACACACACACACACACACACACACACACACACACACACACACACACACACACACACACACACACACACACTGCAGCCAGCAGCCATCATTTCAGTTTATAACTAACAGCTGCAGTGTTCAAAATGAAACACACCCTTTACTCCCTGATCCACACCACTGCAGAGCCACGCACCCACGCACGCACGCACGCACGCACGCACGCACGCACGCACGCACGCACAGCGCAGGGTTTAACTGTCGCGGTCACGTGTTCACTAAAAGTGTGAAATTGTGTGCGAGGACTAAAGAGAGTCTCAGTTTGGTTAAAGTAAAACAATGTTTTAGGTTGCTTAAGATTTCTGTCCCACTGAGACAAATCAGTGTGTGTGAGGACTGAAAAACGTCAAATGTTGAACAGAGACAAGGTCCAGAGCAGGGAGTGTTGCCTTAATCCTGTAACACTGGATTATTTTTTAGCCTCTCGGGGGAACAGAAACAAGCTGTGAACATCAATACATCGCTATTACTTTGAAAAGCTGAACTTGATGTCCACATCCAGCAGTTGGACAGTAAATGATGATTCATTTGGAGTGGTTTTTCTGTCCACGTGGCTGATCTGAGTCCAGCATTGTCCCTCCTGAGGGACATATCAGGCTCTTTAGCAGCTAAACGCTCGTGCGCTCACCGGATTGTCTCGTCTTCTGTTTGCTAAGTGGACAGCGGACAGTTTTTAGTCACGTCGAGAGGCAGCAGGATTTGTGAGATCGCGCGAGCCGAGAATCAGTTTTCAGGCTTCAAGATGTGCTTGCGGCTGTCTGGACCAATCAGCATCCAGTGAGGCAGCTTTGATTTAGGCGTGATGACAGCAGGAGGAGGAGGAGCTCTGAAAGTCTGAAGGTTGTTCATAGTCTTGTATGAATGGACAGGAGACGTTTGTTAATCGATTATTTAAATAAAGGTTCACGTTCCAATGTGCTTTGGAAACACGTCTTAAGTCCAGTCATGAGATGTCTTCAGGAATCAGTCCCAGATCAACACACTGAGGAACTGTCCATCCTCTGAGGACCAGGACAGGGCTAAATGTCTCACGCCTGACATCTAAATGAGTGTCTCTGCTGTGCTTAATGAGGAGATGAGAGCTCATCCTGATACAAACGGAAACAGAAGAGATGCTGCAAGAGGACAGGTCAAAACTAAAAACCACAGACGGACAGAAGACAAATAAAGAGTGAAACAAGGACAGACGCAGACACTCTCACAGCGCAGCTGCTTCTTCTCTGTGGAGGATAATTGTTTTGAGATCAGGGGTCAACCGACTGTTCAGAGGCAATATTTTTTTAATTTCCAAGCTAGAACTGCAATTACCACAGGAGAGAGCATGAGACGAAGAGACAGGGACTGAGGGGTGGGAATGACGTAAAGAGGACTCCGAGGACCCCGGTCCTATAGAAGAGTCATTACTGAAGGCCTACAGAGACCCTCTGGGAGCAAATCCACGAGCTGTGACAGCAGTGGGCCGCCTTTTATTTCCCTGACCCTGAACTCAGAGCTGCTTGTTAAAACCTGGAATGAAAGAAAGGAGCTAATCAATGAGGGAAGGGAGAGAAAACGCAGAGAAAGGGAGGAGGGAGAGCAAGGACAAGTGAGACAGAAAGAGCAGGAGGACGCAGGGAAGGAGAAGATGAATGAAGGACTGGGAGACGATGAGGAGAAGCAGGAGAGACAAGGCAGCAGGATCCTTCATCCTCTTCACGGCTGCAGGCTGCTCACATCCACTGAGAGGAGGAGAGGAGGACAGGAGGACAGGAGGAGAGGGGGAGAGGAGGACAGGAGCAGAGGGGGAGAGGACGACAGGAGGACAGGAAGACAGGAGGAGAGGGGGAGAGGAGGACAGGAGCAGAGGGGGAGAGGACGACAGGAGGACAGGAAGACAGGAGGAGAGGGGGAGAGGGGGAGAGGAGGACAGGAGCAGAGGGGGAGAGGACGACAGGAGGACAGGAAGACAGGAGGAGAGGGGGAGAGGAGGACAGGAGCAGAGGGGGAGAGGAGGACAGGAAGACAGGAGGAGAGGGGGAGAGGAGGACAGGAGGAGAGGGGGAGAGGAGGACAGGAGGACAGGAAGACAGGAGGAGAGGGGGAGAGGAGGACAGGAGCAGAGGGGGAGAGGACGACAGGAGGACAGGAAGACAGGAGGAGAGGGGGAGAGGAGGACAGGAGCAGAGGGGGAGAGGAGGACAGGAGGACAGGAAGACAGGGGGAGAGGGGGAGAGGAGGACAGGAGGAAAGGGGGAGAGGAGGACAGGAGGACAGGAAGACAGGGGGAGAGGAGGACAGGAAGACAGGACGACAGGAGGACAGGAAGACAGGAGGAGAGGACAGGAGGAGAGGGGGAGAGGAGGACAGGAAGACAGGAGGAGAGGGGGAGAGGAGGACAGGAAGATAGGAGGAGAGGGGGAGAGGAGGACAGGAGGAGAGGAGGAGAGGGGGAGAGGAGGACAGGAGGAGAGGGGGTGAGGAGGACAGGAAGACAGGAGGAGAGGGGGAGAGGAGGACAGGAGGAGAGGAGGAGAGGAAGACAGGAGGAGAGGACAGGAGGAGAGGAGGACAGGAAGACAGGAGGAGGGGGGAGAGGAGGACAGGAAGACAGGAGGAGAGGGGGAGAGGAGGACAGGAGGAGAGGAGGACAGGAAGACAGGAAGACAGGAAGACAGGGGGAGAGGAGGACAGGAAGACAGGACGACAGGAGGACAGGAAGACAGGAGGAGAGGACAGGAGGAGAGGACAGGAGGAGAGGACAGGAAGACAGGAGGAGAGGGGGAGAGGAGGACAGGAGGAGAGGAGGACAGGAAGACAGGAGGAGAGGAAGACAGGAAGACAGGAGGAGAGGACAGGAGGAGAGGAGAAGAGGAGGAGAGGAGGACAGGAGGAGAGGACAGGAGGACAGGAGGAGAGGAGAAGAGGAGGAGAGGAGGACAGGAAGACAGGAGGAGAGGAGGACAGGAGGAGAGGAGAAGAGGAGGAGAGGAGGACAGGAGGAGAGGAGGACAGGAGGAGAGGAGAAGAGGGGGAGAGGAGGACAGGAGCAGAGGGGGAGAGGAGGACAGGAGCAGAGGGGGAGAGGAGGACAGGAGCAGAGGGGGAGAGGAAGACGAGCCCGGACGGTTCATCACTGATGGACGCAGTGCTTTAAACGACGACCTTTCCCTCCACATGAGCTAAACACGGCTGCTATGACCTCTGTGGTCCAACACAACCACTGGGTGTGGTCAGGTGTGTTACCTGTGGCCACGCCCACCTGTGATGTAACACGCCACTGCTGCAGTCACCACTAATGGGCAGTGCAGGCTGGATTATTAGACTGAACGTACCTGATTAACAATAAGATTAAAAACTAATGAATCCTAACCTTGTGGGTTTTGATCTGAGTTTTGTGTTTTCGGAGCTTTTCCTCGTTAGAAACTGACTTTTCTGACTCAACAGAGCAGATTTTTGCTGATTTTCTGTGCCTCAGACATTTTGTTTGTTTTAATGACAGAGCTGAGCAGCTGCAGGGGAAGGAGAATATCTGCTCCATCAGATCAGTTATTTGTGAGCTTCAATTACAAATTTGTCTGCTCAATTTCCGCGATTTAGTCATTAATCCTCCCAAATTAATAATAATCCTCAACCTTGAAAGACTCCATTTCCTGCCTAAAGTCTCTGTTAAGAAAGGCAGCAAACACGCCTCCAAATGAAATGCTGTCTGGTCACTTTTCGAGCTTCTTATTTTGACTTTGGGCAGTTTGTGTCCTCTCTGTGGAACAGGTTTAAGGACTCGATCAGACCTCTGAGCTGAGCAGTTTTCACGTCTGTTGGTTTCATGTGTGCGATAAGTCCTAATGTTCAGGTCACACATGTTAGCATGAGTATTTTCCAGGGACTGAAATGTGTTTCCCGCACACTTTTCCTCCTTATTTGCATTTTCATGAGGACCTAATGACCAAAGTGAGGCAGTTGCCAAGTGCCGCCTCCACCTACACGGTATGCAGATGAGCCCCGCTCTGCCATATGCGAGCACTTGTTAGGAGAGCTCCCAGATGTGGCTCCTTTTAACAGGTGCTCAAGACCCGTTTCTGCATCGATCTGCAGCTCGAACGCCGCAGTGGAAACACAACGCAACACAATCCCAGAGAGCTGCTCCACTCGACACGTGACTCCTTTGATGCCTGCTCGCCGAGGAAGCTGTAGCGTCATCTTCCATGTCGCCATGCTCAATTATCTCCCCCGCTAATCAGTCGCCATCAGCCTGGAAACAACAAGGCGCCTTGTAAACGTCTCCTTCTGTGAGACAACTAATGTGTTTGTTAAGCTGACTGCAGGAAAGCGTCCCAGTGCCTCACATCAACATCAGGGAGTAAAAGATTTTTACAAATATGAAATAATGTGACAGCGTATGATTACAGCTCTATTTCCAGCCTCAGATTACAGGTCAGGTAAGAAGTGTGACACCTGTCTTTGTGCGTCTGTCATGTAAAGACGTTTTTCAGTTTCCAGAGAAGAATGAAAAGCTGCTGCCTGCTCAGACCACATCGCCAAATACGCTCCAGGCTTCATGATGAAGTGACTGTTTCCAGGGCAAGTCGACGGTCCACGACAGAGTGCCAGCCAATCACAAATGTCCACCACACAGGACGTCCTGTTTCAGTCTGGATCAGCTCCATAAAACCCTGCACTCCCTCAAAGATGGCCGCCGCCAACACGTAAACGCGAGGCTCTCGAAACACGCTGATGTGGAGCTGTCGTGGACGTTAGCGTGACCGCTCTCCGTGTTCCCGCACGGCCTGATTCACCCGCTGACTTCCTGTCCGCTCAGATGAGCAGCACTCACAGTTCGCTCGCCTCGTCCAGCCTATGGAACACGATCCTGCCCGAGAGACGCGTCTGATGCCCCCGCTCCTCCTGTGTGTGCGTGTGTGTGAGCGTGTTTGTGTGTGTGTGTGTGTGTTTGTGTGTGCGTGCCAGATATCTGATTAGGAGAGGCCTCCTGTTTAATGGCGGCAGGCACAGATAAATAAGTGACTGAGCACTGAGCGGCAAATCAAATCAGCCGACCAATCACAGCAGCCCTGAGTTGGCCTGCAGCAGCGCGGCCGCTCACCTCTGACGGGAGGCGTTTAATCAGCTCGCCTGCAGGCCGAACACACGGAGGGACACAAAGAGTGAGGCGGAGGACGGACACAGAAGAAAGAGGACACGAGAAGACGCCGCACAAACAACAAATGAGCGTTTAGAAGAGCAGAAAGTGTGTTTTTGTCTCCTGCTGTCGATTCTAATTCAGCGTCCGTGAAGCGAGGAGGGAAAAAATGGCTGCTCATCGCCGCTGATTTTCAAACTTACTGCAGTCCTTTCTTGTTGAGATAACGCTTTCTGCTAAATTATAAACAGAGATGTTCAAATTAGAAACAGTTATGGTCTCCAGTTACACAACTTCTGGCGAAATTAACAGTTCTTTCAAGACAGAGCGATGAGGAGAGAAAGTGGGTCATGTTCCCATAATGTTTGTGTGCTCGATCAATAAAACATGGTTCTTTGATTAGAGACGAATCCGGGCCGCTCCTAGTTTGTGGAAAATTGGTGTCAGAATGAAAAAAACTACAGCGATGATCTATATTTGCCTGTTTCATATCTCACATTTGGATTTATTTCCATATTGGACGCCGTCCTCATAACATGATCTCCATTGATTTTCTGCACTCTCATAATCGAACTCTGTGGAAAAATGAGATGCTCAACATTTGCAAAATGTTCAAAAATAATGAAAGTGAAGCTCTGAAAGTCCAACATTTAAAGTTATTAAAGTCTAATCTCACAAACTGGAGAGAACAAATAAAGCTTTCAGATTAGTAATCTGTATCATACATCTCTCCTGCTTCCTGTGTAAAACTCGTGGAGCAGCTAATGTGTCCCTGAGCGACCTGCTGAAGGGATCCTGCTCCCGTCCCTGATCCTGATCCTGCTCCTGCCGCTGATCCTGATCCTGCTCCTGCCCCGATCCTGATCTTGATCCTGCCCCTGAACACTCCTCTACAAACATTTAAACCTGGCCCGCTCTGCTAAATGTTGTGTCATGATGGTGAGCGCGAGGACGAAGGTGCAAGGTCAGCGTGACAGAACCAATCAAAATCTGTTCCAGCAGAACGGCCGATCCCAACACCTCCCCATGCCTTCCAACCAGCCCCCGTCTCCCGGCTGACGTCAGGTGGCCGCCGGGGAAACACTCACAGGTCACATTAGCGCGTGTGCTCACACTGTATGTGAGCCAGTTCCATCCAGCTTTGCCTGCTAGCTCTGCGAGGTGAGGACATGCTGCAGTGAGGACACCGATCCGTCCATGAGACTTTCAGCTTTTCTCTCAGCTGAAAATGTCAAAAACCTTGACATTGTTGGCTTCAATGTTGATGGAAACTGTTCTCTGAAGACAAGGAGAGGCTTCCACAGAGGAAAGAGGAGACATCTAATGTGAGTCAGAGAGTCCACAGCAGAGACGTGCAGCGTGGACAGCCTGCGGGTCCTCTGAAGGACCTGACATCCAGACCACGTGCAGCGGCGAGTGTGTGAATCAGAGAGTGTGTTTGTGTTTCACTGCCACAAACAATAACATCAAACCAGGACGCAGACATCAGACCTGCACACAGCTGAAGGCTCAGACCAGATCCTCCCAGTTCACCCCGAGTACTACAACTACACACTACAACTACACACTACACACTACTACTACAGTACTACTTCTGCAGCAGAGTCAGATTAATGCGTTATTCCAACATGATTAACATATTCATGCTCCTCATCACTGCAAAGCTCAGAGACTGTCCAGAACAGAGACGACTTTAACTGATTCCTCCTGCGTGAACACACACAGCCGACGTCTGTGTTCGCTGGTCGGGGAGGAAGTCTGAGGCGGGAGGAGAGGGAAGGTCAGAGGGCATGAGAAGCATCCCCACAGGGAGTCATCCAGAACTGCTCCACACTTCCTGACATCTGGCCAGTCGTCGTGGTGACCGCTGTTTCTTCCTCTGTGTGTGTGTGTGTGTGTGTGTGTGTGTTCAGGCCTCTTCCATCAAACGTATCAGGCCGGGTCATTACCAACTCTCAGGACCATTTCTCATCCTCGTCCTGCTCTGGCGTCAGAAGCCACCAAGGTCACAGGACCGGACGCCGAGCGCTCCTCGAGTTACACCGAGCCGGTCTGAGCCGGCGGCGAGATCGGCCTCATCGCGGTAATTATCATATCACCTTTCAGGCAGCAGATATATGGAGCTCTGATAATGCAGCATTAATGGGAAACGCATATGAGGGGAGCGGTCGATGGACAAATGACCCGTAACGAGCTGCAGGATGCTCGTCTACAAACGCCGGCGTTGATACGCAGCACTCTGTGATAACATGAGCTGATGGGGATTGAGCTTCCAAATAACGCTCCCACCTGATGCCGCGTTGAGTTTATGTTGGACTAAATGGGTCGAATCTTTATTTCTTCCCTCGACGCACCATCAGACCGTTTAAGGATCAAAGACGTCACAGCAGAGCGCTCACATTTCAGACGTCTCTGCTGTTTTCAGCCACGTTCAGGTTTGACGAGACGACAGCTGTCACGTCCCACGATGGACAGAAAGAAGGTTTCACTGCCCCACACGCTTCCTGATCATCCTCTTCCTCCTCACTGTGGGATAACTGGAACACATCGTTACAACTCGATTCTGAGCTTCAGTAGTTATGATGAAGTGATGATGATGATGATGAAGAACAGACTGAGGCGTCCCAGGCTGACGTCACCTGTCTGAGGACACGTCTAGCGTTGGTTTGAGATGTTTAAAGAATCCGTCCTTTGAGTTTTCTGATGGATGTCTTGCTGATGAAGATGAGTTCAGAAATCAAACAGTTCAAAATGAGTTTGTCCGTGAGGCCCGCTTCATGTCTCCAAACCGTCTTAACTCTGCATTTTCCTTTAACTTTTCCCCGACTGCTTATGTAACCATTTATCATCTCTCCGTCCCTCAGTCCATCCACCCGTCCGTCCTCTGCTTTACGTCTTTATCTGACTCCAGACCTGCTGTCCTTCTGCCTCAATCCGTCAATTAGTCGTTGTGCATTTTGTCAACGCTGGACGCTTTGCCTGTACGGGGTCTGGGCATCACTTAAGCAGCCAGTCTGTCCTCACTCTCCCTAATTCCTCCATTCTGTCACTTCCTGACTCCATCCATCAGCACGCAGCCCAAACCCCCCATGACAGTCATCTTAAAATATCACCGCTAAAAGTCTACTTCAATTTAATGGATCATAAGGCCGGAGCGTGAATATTTAGTGTGTGTGGCTGCCGCCTGGAGATTTAATCCGCTGCTGCATAATTGATGGAGAGACATTGGAAAACTCACAGATCATTAAATGTGATGGCAGATTTTCCAAACACTTCTCAGAGTAGTTTATGTTCAGCGTTCTGTCAGAGCGGTATGTTCTACAGGAGACCGCTCCAGAGAGAGGAAGATGACGATGAGGAGGATGAGGATGAGGATGGAGCAAACCACACTGTGTGCTTCACCTTGTTCAGAAACTTTAATCATTTTAGCTTTTGAAACCTTAAAGCACTCAAACTGAGCAGCGTTTAACTTGTAAACAGGAAACACTGAGCAAACTAAACGTCTCCTGAAGTTAATAATAAACTGAGAGTTTTGTTCTCTGTTCTGTAAAAAACTGCTCTCAGCAAACACGAGAAACACGAGTTTGATAAATGTGTGTTTACTGGGAGCCGATGTTTGTTTGAGTAAACATCATAAAGTCTCTGGCCTGTGCTGTCGTTTTAATATCCCATCACGCTGAACAGATGTGCGTCCTGTCTTCTTATTATTCACTGATTCGTTGTAGAACTTCATTATTCCCAAAAGAAAAGTGATTTACAGTGCAAGCACACGAATAATAAGCATACAAATTAAAGACAAAAGCCATTTCACAGAGAGCACAACAAACAGTGGAAAACCAAAAAGATCAGATGGATCTGCCTGCTGCTCTCAGCTGGTGATTCAGACTCGCTCTAACGAGGCGGTCAACATGGCTCATCATCGTCGTCATCATCATCATCATCAGCGGCAGACTTCCCTTCACAGTAAACAGAACAAGAAGGAGCAAACACTTCCCTCAGTCCTCTGTCTGTCTCTCTGTCTCTGTCTGTCTGTCTGTCTCTCTGTCTGTGTCTGTCTGTCTGTCTCTGTCTGTCTCTCTGTCTGTCTCTGTGTGTCTGTCTCTGTCTCTGTGTGTGTGTGTGTGTGTGTGTGTGTGTGTGTGTGTCCGTCTGTCTGTCTGTCTGTGTGTGTGTCCGTCTGTCTGTGTGTGTGTGTGTGTGTGTGTGTGTGTGTGTCTGTCTGTCTGTCTGTGTGTGTCCGTCTGTCCGTCTGTGTGTGTGTGTGTGTGTGTGTGTGTGTGTGTGTGTGTGTGTGTGTCCGTCTGTCCGTCTGTCTGTCTGCAGTGGAGCAATGAGCTGATGATCTAATCAGACTGTTCAGGACGTCCGACCCCCACAGACCAAAGTGTCCTTGGGTGAGATGCTGAATCCTGGCTTGATCAGGTGAAGGTAAAGGGGAGGGTCACGTCAGGAGGGGCTTCCGGCATAAAGAGCCTGAGCTAAATCAAAAATGTGGTGCCAAAACTCAGATTTCCACGGAGGGTTCGGGTGGAGCCCAGATGAAAACGGGTGAGAGCAGCCAAAAGAAACTTGATTGTGGACTGACAGAAGACACACTTTGAAGACAGCCACTGGGAGCGTGTGATGGACATTTCTCTACAGTGATAACCAATAATGAGTTAAAATGACTGTAAACATCATCGTCCCTCCTCCTCCTCACAACCACACCCCATGCACACGCCCCTCCCCCGAGCCTCTGACCTGGATCTTGATTGGCCAGCTGAAGTTGGACACGTAGACGTAGAAGGTGATGTTGTGGTGAAGCCTGAAGTTGAACTTCTCACAGGAGAAGCTGTCCCGGTGCTCCTTGATGTTGGTCCTCGCTATGATGGGCATCTCTTCACCGGAGATGGTGCCAGCTGTGAGGGACGGACAGCAGAGGGGACACGTCACAGGCCGGAGGACAGCTGAACAATCCAGTTTACCATCACATCAATGCTATTCATGACATTCGAATGCTGTGTCAGCAAAAACAAACAGCTTTCCAGTTTAAAGGTCTGCAGCCACACGAGAGCAGCACAGAGAGGGTCAGAGAGGGACCACCAGCCGGGCTGCCTTCACTGACAGCAGCATGTAAAAGAGGAAAGGAAAACAGTGCAGGTCTAACACATCGAGGCGTTTCTTTCATCTCAACAGGCAAATGATTTCCATGACACCTCGCGGTGATTCAGAGGCAGCTTGTAAATTCCTGTCAGCGCTGAAGAGGTCTGACTTCAGGATCCTTCAGCGTGTTATCAGCACTGCTGTGTTAATGGCTGAGCTTTTCAGACTCTGTGAATAAAATATTTCCACCTCCTGCTTCATCAGGGCCATTAAACACTCTGTAATAGTCACACACACACTAACACACACACACACGGTCCCAAACTGAAGATGCTCTGGGCCCCAAGACACTGAGTGTGAAAGCAGAGAGCTTTTATCTTAATTGAAATCAGGAGGGAAAAGTATAAAATGCCTTCTGCCAAAATTCAAAACAGCGTCTCATGTGTTCTGTCAAGAGGGGGAACCCGCGGGGGACAAACAGGAAGTGGATGTGACCGTTTTCCTTGAGGACACTTGGCCACCAATAACGGATCCTGACTGATATCTTTACAGACGAGCAGCTAAATGACAGAAAGAGACTCAACAATCAAATTCCATTTCTCTTACAGCTCACTTAAAGTTTCATTTGACACTGAAATGTCTAAAAATGTCCCATTATAACAACTAGTGCCCTTTTTAAAGAGGACACTGCTCATAGCTGCTTTAGCTCTGCTGCTCATCTTCGCTGACGGCTCCAAACACGGCAGGAGAAGAAAGCAAAACGGCTTCAGGGAAACGAAGCGGAGCATAAATATGTGAACGTGACTTTTACCTGTTGAGCTTAAGGACCAAGTGATGTTGAGGTTGAAGTTGTTCGAGGCGTTGATGGACATGTCCAGGTTCTTGTTGGCCTGCACAGACAGACAAAAGAAGGACAGAGGAGGCTTCATTGCTGAGGACATGAAGCAGCACTGATGAGCAGAGGAAGAGGAACACTGCAGGAAGAGCAAAGGATGGAGGTTTGAGATGCCCCCAGACGCTGCTGCTGCTCTGCAGCTCATCTTCCTCAGAGCAGACACACCTTTTCTCTTCATCAAGCCCAGCAGGATTCTTTGCTAAAACATTTCTGACTCCATCCGTCTTCACCTCATCTTCACTTTGGGCAAATACGAACCTGCCGGCCTCTTTGTGCCTCGTTCCATTGATTTCTGTCTGCAACGCTGCATTGAAATTCTACTCTGAGCTGATCTGAACACACCTTCAGGTGCTGAGGAGGAAAAACAGGTCACATCAAATTTAGCCGTCTCGCTCGCTCGCTCCTGCGTTTAGAGACGTTCTGCAGCTTCTTTAAAAACCTCTTTGGGGCGTCCTGCTGATCACATGGAGAAACCCTCACTTCACCTGTTCAATGTCTGCTGCGGGACGTCTCCATGTCTCTGTCCACATCATGAGAGTGAAAGATGGAATATGGAAATACTAAATTTAACATGGAGCAGAAGTGTCCCCGTGTGCCTGAGCGCATGTTTACCTGCTCAGGTGTAGCCATGAAGTTGATGGCGGTGTAGTAGCGGTCATCTTCCTGCAGCAGGCTGAAGGTAAACTGGTAGTCGATCAACAGGTTGTCTGGGGGACAGAGAGAGATGAAGACAGACGAGCAGGGACAGAAGAAGAGATTTACATTAATCATCTCATCACTGCTCTGCTTCAGCCAGCCGATGACGTTCTTCATTATGATTCAGCTCGTCCTGATCTCATATCAGTCCAAATAAAACCTCCATTCCAGCTCATTTTATTGACGACGCCATCGAGCGCAGGCAGATTTATGACAGTAAAAACACAGAGATGGCGAGCTGAGTCGATATTCAATTAGATGAATCAGGCGACGGCGGAGGAGCTTTGGCCAAAGACCTCAATCTGTGTGTTACAATCACACCAAAGCACGAGCAGGAGTCTCACAATGAGGACGCCATTTTCTTAGCCGAGCAAACGCTTTGATCAATAGAACATGAGAGTCTCAATAATAACACTCTCTGAGATTTAATCAGTTCTGAAAGCCGCTCCCGGAAGCCGCTCTTTGTTAGCCAGACAATGGCTGACGTACAGAGGGAATCACGGTGATTCAACATCTGGACGGACAGCAGGAGCCACGCTGGGTCACCTTGTCTGCCTGCCTGATGGGGGAGGAGGGGGGGGGGAGGGGGGAGGAAAGAGGGAATGGAGGAGAGATGCAGCTATGTGGCCATGAGAGGATGCTTTTTCAGTTAATCAGCATGACTGCTGAGTGCTAACCCTTTAGGTGTGTGTGTGTGTGTGTGTGTGTGTGTGTGTGTGTGTGTGTGTGTGTGTGCCCGCATCCAAGGGCAGCTCAGGTTAAAACAGACTCAGGCAGGAAACAGGATGTTCTTTCATTTTCTGCTCAAAGAGACGTTGATGTTTCTGACCATCAGCCATCGTTGTGTTTTAATTCTCCACCGAAACTGAGCGTCAGTCAGCTGACCTGAGCTGTACCAGGTAAAGGTAAAGAGAAAAGACAACCAGGTAAAGAGAAGTGAAGGAGAAAAAAAACACTGTCAGTGTGCCACATCTGTTAACCCACAACTGGTTTATGCCTGCAGCAGGAAACCAGTAAAACAAGTACACTGTGAGTTTAGTGAACAGCAGACGACGTTCCGTCATCTCTGCTGCAGCATCAGTACATGCAAACATGGACTTCAGCTTTAACGAGCTCTCAGACAAACTACCTATAAGCCTGATTCCAGAAAAGTCCAGCTGCGTAATAAATAAACTGGAAGTGACCATTCGTTAACTGACCTGAGAACAGCTCAGAGTCAGTATATTTAATGTCTCTCCTCATCAGCCTCAGTGATTTCTGTAAATGTCTCTTACTGTGAATCTGATGCAGCAACACGTTTCACAGACTGAAAGATGTGGAACGCTCCAGAAACACCTGTTTGGATCATTCCACAGGTAAACAGGCTCACTGGTAACAGGTGAGAGCATCATGAACGGGTATGAAAGGGGGATCTGGGTTGTAAATACATCGATCTACTGACCCTCTGTTTCTCTTCTGATACTAACTCACTTTGTGTAGCTGACTGGTGGACACTGAGGGCATTTACTCAAATACTGCAGAAGAATGTTGAAGTATTAGTACTTTAGATACTACTGCTGATGACACTCGGGACTTGGTGTCGCTACTTCAAGTAAAAGATCCGATTTTTCCACCTTCTGCTAAAGTGTCTAAAACAATCACTCTTCTCTGGCTTAATCAAATAAATCGAATTGTACAAGTTTAAAAAGGTCAGACTTTGGGATAATAACAGTCCACTGGGTTCAGCTGTTGCATCACTGCCCAAATTCTTCACAGAGGAGCAGTTCATCTGTCAGTGGACGGAGGACGGAGGACAGGCGGCGGGACGCTGCGAGGACGTTTCTGGAAAAGAACGCTCACTGCTGTTTCAGGTAATCTACAGCCATCCTGCACTGAGCGGCAGCCAGCAGCAGAGACGCAGCGAGAGCTTTTCAAGCTACAGAGCAGAAAAACTTTGTGTCACACTCTGCGGGGGGGTTTAGTCATCGCCCTCCTCTCAGCTGTAAAGTCCCGGGGCGTCACCAAGACGAAAGCAAATGATGTTCGACAAACACCCTTGTTTTGTTCAGCCTTCATGGCGAGTTAGCCCAAACAGCAGATATCATCAGATCAAAGACAATATTTTTCCTTAACATCCCCCCCCCCCCCCCCCCCAGGCAGACGTGCACTGCTGCTGCTGCTCAGTTGTTTATCCCATAAGGGTCATCAGATAACTTCAGAGTATTTGGGTTTTCTTTATACTTTGTAAAGGGGACAGGGACTGTGTGTGTGTGTGTGTGTGTGTGTGTGTGTGTGTGTGTGTGTGTGTGTGTGTGTGCATATCTGCATGTACAGTATGTTTGTGCGTTTTGCTCTCTATGCATCCACTATGTGTGATGGCATGCGTCTACTTGTCTGTGCACCTGTGTGTGCACCTGTGTGTGCAGGTGTGTGTGCATCTGTGTGTGCAGGTGTGTGTGCAGGTGTGTGTTCGTCTGTGTGGTTAAACAGACAAATGAGAACAAAGCACAAAGACGTTGCACCAGTCCCTCTGTGTGCTCCCAGTACGTTAGGTTTGAAGGCTGCTGGGAAACGCGAGCGTCAGCCAGGTTTAAAAGTTCACCTCAGCTAATTACAAATCCCATCTGAGAAATCTCACAGCAGCTTCACTTCGTCTCAATTACACGCACACAGGTGCAAACTCTCGCTGTGGATGAATCGAGGTATCACTGAAGGTATTAACGATCCCCAGGTGAGCGGGAACAGAAAATAGTTCATGTCAGTTTCTCAGGTTCACAGATGGGTGATCTTATTACCATACTACGTAAGCTGATTCAGCCCAAATGAAACCAAACACTGACGGTGGGGAATGAGGAGGCAGCAGAGGAAGCCCCCACCCGGAGCGCAGCCTGATATTCAAACAGAAATCCAGAACAAACGTGAACTCACCTGCGACGTCAGTCTGTCAGAATGTCTCGCTGAGGTTTCATTTAATGCTTGTTAACAGCTTATTATTTCCCATTTGTAACACCCCCCTGAGGGAGCGCAGCCAGGCGACAGAGCACCGCCAGGCGACAGAGCACCGCCTCGCTGAGAAAACAGGTGACGAGGACAACACACATCCTCCGGCAGGCCGAAACGGAGGTCAAGGTAACCTGGAGGTAATGTATGCATGAGGTCAGCTGACCCCGATTTGTCAGACACGCCCTCTGCTTTAACAGGGCAGTGATCTGAGAGACGGATGGTCACACAGGCCACAACAGCAGCGTCTCAGCTGGACACATTTACGAACTGAGCACGCAAGAAGCCAGTATGAACACACGAAATCAGTGTGTTCACAACAACGCAAATCTGTGTACATGTACACTCATGGACACGCATACTCACTGCCATCGACCAGTCAACAATTAGGAATACTGTATATTCTTTTATGTACAATCCACAGATGCATCAACTCTGACAAAAGTTACAGTCTGTGGGATGTGTACTGGACAGCAGTGCAGTGATGCTGGTATGTTTCTGGTAAATCTGGTCTATGTGTGTGTGTGTGTGTGTGTGTGTGTGTGTGTGTGTGTGTGTGTGTGTGTGTGTGTGTGTGTGTGTGCGTGTGCGTGTGCGTGTGCGTGTGCGTGCGTGTGTGCGCCTGTCCTCCCTAAATGTCACGCGCTGTATTAACACGTATCAAACTGATCTAAAATCAGTCAGAATATTTAATAGTGTGTCAGGGTAACTGTTGGGTTGGTTTTAAGGATTTTGGCCTGATAGGACCAATTATTGGGAGCTGGACAGACGTCCAGATGGACTGCCTGTCAGCAAATATTGAGGCATCGTGGACTGACACCAAATGGCGGTCTAATGAAGGGCCTGAGGACAGAGACGCTGCTGAGTGCTGAACGATCGCTGCCATGCAGAGGTCTGCCTGGGCCCCAGCAGCCACTGCTTCCACTCGTCGTCTCTGATGTGGCTGCTCTGATCGCTCACAGCGCTGGAAGAAGAAACGAATCACATCTGGATGAAACTGGAGACACGACAGTTCAGCCTCTCCACCTCTGCCTCCAGAACTTGGACATCATTATTCAGTCCCATCTCGTGCGGTCGGTCACTAATTGTCCTTTTAATTGCGATTGTGAGGCTGTCAGTAAACATCGGAGCCGCCGCTGCTCAGCCCCACTCAGCTTTCCCAGCAGGCCTGAGGGCGGCGAGCGGCGCTGACTGTGGTCTGACTGGCCTTAGCTGGTAATTCGACTGACTGCTGGTCTCTCCAGTGGAAGTGGCGGGACGCTCGGTGGCCGTCCCTAATTAGGCGTCCCTCGTAGCTGACTGTGATGGAATGTGACAGCGCTTCATTAAAGCGTTGTCCTGCTGGCGCCTGCTCATAAATGCTGGCCTGGCTGGGGGCAAACTCATTAAACAGCAAAGTTGCTTTTCATCAATTGACTGGTGGTTCAATATGACAGAGTTAACTGAACCAAAGCGTCACTCTGCACTTCGTCCCCGCGTGAGATGAAGAGCGCTGCGGTCCATAGCTGCACGCTCGCATTCATCATCTGATGAAAACACGTCACCAACACGAGCTTCAGCGCGTCACTCCGTCAGCAGCTGTGACAAACGGCCGCTTCGAATTTCACCTCGTGAGAACTTTGTCAACATCACCGTGAAAGGTGCAGTCACTAAACCTCTCAGGTGTGTAGCTGAGATCAAAATGAAGTCTGGACAGGGTGTGGTCCCAGTGAGGGCGCCAGAAGAGGCGGGGTCGAACAATCGGAGGGACAATCCCTGTTATTTGTCACACAGCAACATCCACATGCACACACACGCCGTGCACTGGTGAAACTTGTCCTCCGCCTTTAACCCATCCTGGTCGTCGTTCCTCCACGGCAGACCAGGAGCGGTGGGCTGCCATCCAACCGGTACCGGGGTCCCCATCTCTTTAGTGGGGGTATTTTACGGAGGATACCCCGGGTGAACACGGGGACAACATGCAAACTCCACACAGAAAGGCCCTCGAGCAGCAGGCACCGAAGGCATGGTGGATTCGAACCGGGACCTTCTAGCTGTGAGGCAATAGTGTTACCACTTGTGCCACTGTACCACCAAGCAGGGAAGGAGCCATTGGCCAATCAACTCATGGCCCCGTCCCACATTTGTTTTAGATCACGGATCAACGTATAGCAGCTTCAATCATTGGGTAAAACTGGAGACCATTTCACAATAACTGACCTCACATGGTCAACCTTTGACCTTCGCAGCACTGACGTGTGTGTTTGATGAGATGTTCCCTCATCTGATACAAGGAACGTACAACATTCACCATGGTTAGATGTCAACCACTGGCCAGAGATCAGCTGGCTGAAAGAACATGAATGAATGTCCAAGGACACTTGGACACTTCGTGTGTCCTGCATGTCCATCACTGATCTGAGATCAGCAGAGCAGCAGACTCTGGACTCTGCTCAGAGGTGATCACAGACTGTCTGTAGCTGCTTCATTGATGGAGCTGTTTCAGAGCTTGAGCTGCTTACAGGAGTGTGACTGGAGGCCAAGTTGGAGGTGCGTATGGTCCAAACGCTAAAATCAAGAAAATGCTAGCCACACATCAATCAACAAACAAACAAACAAACAAACAAAAATCTAGTGTGAACCGAGCTGAAGTGTTTTGCTCTCTGAAATGTTCGACTGCTCTGACGTTTGGCAGGTTTGAGTTTGTTTGCATCTCTCAACAGTCAGCGTGTCTTTAAACCACGAAAGCGACCTTTTCCTGAACCCATCAGCCTTTTAGTTTCCTAAACATCACAGACGGCACATTAGAAAACATGAGCTGCTTTTCGCCTATCTTATTGTTAATTATCTGACAGCTGCAGCCTCAGCAGACTGGTTGAACTGGTTTTGTCAGATGTATCTGTGATGACAGCACGGCTCCACGCCATGTGACCCCTCACGCCCCACCATGAACTGAGCACAGACAGTCCGTCACTCAGTCTGATCACCGTTCATGTTCAGTGGCTCTGCCTTCAGCTGACTTTGACAAAGTTCGTCTGCGTCAGAGGAAAAGAAGCCGACAGAAGAAGAAGACAGTCGACGGCTGGACGTCTGATTCAGAGCAGATGTCGAGAGGGCTGGACTCACGATATTCAGCTGCTCAACCTGGAGTGCTTGTTTGCTTTAGATGATGGATTTCTATTCAGCCTTAAGGAGTTTGAGGCAAGCGCTTAACCTCCATTCTTGGTCTTCTGCCTTTGTGTCAGGAAGCAGACGAGCCGTCAGTCGATGCAGTGACTTTAGAAAGCGTGGAGCGTGCTGACACTGCAGGGCTGGTCGACAGGCTGAAGCCGTGTCACTGCGAGCTCCCGTCCTCATGGTGGTGGTTTAAAGTGAAGCAACGTTTACTCCTCAGCCTGTGTTGCTGGTTGCTCACAGCGCTCTAATCATTAAGTGACATGCTCACAATCATCTTCCTTCAACGCCACAGGTTCACCTGCCACCAATACAAGTGACCAACCAAGGGGCCGGTGTGCAGGGGGATTGTGGGATACACAGAAGAACTCTGAACATGGACCTTCAGCTCTGATCTGAGTGACCCGTGACTGATTTTCAGCTCTGTCCTCCAAACCTGGCCAGAAGGCAGCAGCACTCAGGCTTCAGATGAGACTCAGGATTTGGATTGAGACAGGCCATTATTCCCAGTCCCAGTCCCTGTGCTGGTTTCAGCTGGGGCCTTCGTACTGACCCACATTAGTTCTTAAAAATGCCTAAATATGGGACATGAGTGTTGGCACATTTATGCACTCTGTTAACCACGACATCAGCTGAAATTGACCAGTTCAGACCATCCACAGACCAACACTGACATCACCGTCCTCACGCTGCAGCTAACCTCACCGCCGTCAGCTGTGTGATGATGTTTCATCATCAAAGGAAATCCACAGGTGGTTCAGACTTCTCAAACTTCTGCTGTAAACCTGTTGGAACCAGCAAGGACAACAGCTCTCAAACACTCTGTACGTTATTTTACAAGACAGAGATAAAGCTTTTATCAGCTCTCTCCTTCCAATGACATTTAAGGCTAATATTGACCTCAGCCGCTATTGTGCTGCTTTCCTCAGACCACGCGGAAATGGATGGCTTTTAAATGTGCAGTTCACACACGCTATCTCAGTGCACGGCGTGCGAGGACGGCGTGCGAGGACGACGTGTGCGCTCATGCGTGTGCTCCTGAGTGCGCTTGCTCTTATTCAAACAAAGCTAACCCCGTTCCACAGACAGCAGAAAAGATAATGTCACGTTAATGACGGAGCAGAACGTGGTCAAATACATGAGAAAAAACAGGCTCCAGCTCAGCTGCAGCCATAAAGACATAAAGGAGCTGTGCACCCACAGACTTCAGCAGCCATTCAACCTGCGTGTGTGTGTGTGTGCGTGTTTCCATTAACTAAAGCCCTTCATGACGCCCGGCAGGGCACTGCATTGGTGCCATCTAGTGCTTTCAAAGCTCCGGCCTGAATCCAGCACAAAGGGTGAAACCACGCCATGCATGAACTTCAAAATGAAGGGAAGTGACTCACCTCAGATGATGTCACAGGTTCAGACTTAGATTTCTGGCCCTCACAGGAAGTGGTTCGTGCTCCCAAATGTTAGCTGGAACATTTATCTGAACCAAACTTCAGGGAAAGCATTTTCAGACAAAAGCTCCGTGGCGCTGGAGGTGAACCCGTGTTGTCATACCCTTGAACAGAAGTCGTTCTGTGATCAAAGGCGTGTTCGAGGTGACCGGTGCAATCTGCGCCACGACTCTTCTGATTGCTGCATCCTTTCAAGCCTCCCTCATTGAAACAATGATAGCCTCGCTCGAGCTGGAGGGCTATTGACATTGGCAGGACTTGAACTTTATTCCAGTGTGTTATAATATTAAAACTGATGACGGCAATTCACAGACTGCGAGTGTGTGTGTGTGTGTGTGAGAGACGGAGATGCAGAGCGAGCGAGCGTGTGCCACAAAACATCTGTTTTGACTGCAGCCCTCCTCCTCCGTCTGCCCTTTAAAAGGAAAACCAGCAATTTGTTGCAAATGGGCGAAGTCAATGTGCTCCCTGCGAGCATCTGGACTCAGGAGAACAAAGCGCTGGACCGAAGCACTTTCTCTCACAACCAACTGTGACGCAGCGTTAAAATGATCCTGATATTTAATCAGTGATTCACCTCCCTGTGTTTGTCTTAGAAACAACCACAGCAGCCCTGAACGACTGATGGGACAATCCTGTCTGTCCCCCAGTGACACACTCCCTGTCCTCATGTCAAAAATGAACTTTCACCCTCTCTCAAAGGCAGAATGAAACTGTGGTGCGCTCACTGATTCTTATGCTTCCTCATAGATTGAAAACTGCTGTCAGCTGTTATTCTGCCTCCACTCAGCGAAGTCAGGCCGTTCAGTTCAGTTTACTCTACCTCATCATCCCAGAAAAACAAAAAAAGCACAGGCACAGAATCAATAAGCAATATACTTTTCTAGATACGTATCAGACTCTTGAGACCCCGTCTTCAGAAATTATTAGTGTGTGTTGTATTTGTACTCAGTCGTGTCCCTCTGTGTGCTGAGCAGCTCCAGTCATGTCGTCAACAGTCGAGGCTAACACTCTGCTCTGGTGTCAAAGCTCCTAAACTCTGCTTAAAGTTGTTTTTTAAGAAACGTTCAGGCACAACTGTGAGCATCTGGAGCAAAGTGAGCTCATCAGATCTGACCCATGACATCAAAACACTCATTTGTTCATGACAGTTAGCATTAATGCTCACTGTTGTGTGTGAGAGGCTAGCAGGGTTAGCCTCTGTGTGTGGATACAGTCCTGATGATCACTGCACACAGATGGACACTCTGTGTGTGTGTGTGTGTGTGTGTGTGTGTGTGTGTGTGTGTGTGTGTGTGCGTGTGTGTGTGTGTGTGTGCATGCGTGCGTGCGTGCGTGACTCAGGTGTGGCGGCGGCAGGATACTTACAATAACATGTTCCTCTGAGGGGGTTGCCAAGGTAACGGTTCTCTGAGTCACATCTGGAGCGACGCGGGGAAGGAGAGACAGGTGGAGAGGAAGACAAAGAGGAAGAGGAGGAATAACGTCATTAGCATTCAGCGAAGGTTGAGCTTTACAAAGACACGTCCTGGTGCTGGAGTGTGTGTGCGTGTGTGTGGTGGTGGTGGGGGGGGTCAGGTGCCCCCTTGCTGCAGGTGCTGTCTTCCTCCACCTCTTTGCGAGGTGATTTCCCCTGACAGGCCTGTCTAGCCATTGCTGCTCTCTTTTTCCCAGGGGCCCTCCACGCACACACACTCATACACACTCATACACACACACACACACACACTCACACTCACACACACACACACACACACACACACACACACACACACACACACACACACACACACACACACACACACACACACACACACACACACACACCTGGAGAGAACACCTTGAACTGAGCACTAGACAGCCTATACCTGTGTGGTGTGTCATGCTAACCTCCTGAAGTACAGATTCAGGCAGATCGGAGGGTCCCTGGTTTCTGGACGGGCTGCAAAATGTTGATTCAGACAAAACAATCGAGCAAACATCTATGTGAAAACCAAACGGTCACTCCCTGAGAAGGTCTGAAGCCGCTCCTTCATGGCAGCTGTTTTGGAGAGTTTGGATTCAGAGCAGTAACAATGGATTCAATGAAGACAGAAAAAAACAAAACCGGCCCACAGAGTTCATAGAAACTCTCTAATGTCCATCCATGAGCTCAGCATGCTCCCAAACTATCTTTGCTAACACATCGCTAAATACCAGGCGTCTGGTGGAGCGTTCACACCTCTGCTGAGGAGAAGGACCACAGAGGGAGGACACTGGAAACGAGCTGTGGTCGCTTCTTAAATCCAGCTTTCATTCAGACCTTCATATCTGTCTCTGGACCGACAGTCAGAGCTGGTTAGTGGAAAACATGTGACAGGCTTCTGACATGGCACGAGCAAAACATCCTGACATTTCAGTTTCAATACTACCAGCAGTTAGGAATCAGGAGCTGCCAGTCACTCAGAGAGGAACCTTCTCTACATTTCAGACATTTCTCTGTTACTCGCTGTGACCACATCGAGATGACGCACATTTGCTGATGGACGGTAATTGGCTTTGATTGAAAGCTGTGACCTTTAGGCTGAGGGAGGGTCCTTAATGACCAGGGCGCTCTGCCACAACACAATGAGGTTAAAAGAGAAAAGATTTTCCAGTGGAAGTCTAATGAAATGTTCAAAAGACATCGTGGTTCAGGAGCATCAGGGCTCTTCAGGATAATGTAAAGCATTTCAAGAGAGCTCGCAGGGTTACAGGGTTCGCTTTATACTCATGATCAAGAAACGATGCGTTCGAGGCCACTCAAGTGTCGAGACGGATGACGTGTACCTGAAGTAGTTCAGAGCGCAGATAGGAAAATTACTGCCTGGCAGCTGAGAACAAAAGCCAGAGTTATTAAAGTTCCACTGTGCGGGAATGGAAAAGAAACGTTAACGATGGAAAAACAGGACCAAATGTGACTGTTATTATAATGTCAAAGATTTTAGCATGTCTTTAAAGAGCATTTGCATTACCGTGATGGACGAGTATAAATCCTGGTTTCTGTCTGTGACATTCATCTGGAAGACTTTAAAAAGGAAAACAAAAGAGCGTTTAGTGAAACGGCAACAGCTTGATGAAGTTCTGTGTCTCAGCCATGAAGAACAAAGAAAACACGCTGCTTATCAAACCCATATGCGCGTCTCTGACAAGCTTTACTAAATATGGACAATAAATCATCCAAAGCGCAGTTCACACACTGTTTCACAGCAGAGGAGGGCGGCAGGACTCAGGTAGACGAGGCACGAAGAGGAAAGACGAGTGAGAGAAGAGGGCAGGTGAGGTTTACAGCCTGGTGTTTGTGATTCTCTGGCAGTGCAGCAGCAGGTCACAGAGCAGCGCTGCACCACGCTGAATATTTCATTCTTCTATAAAACCCGGACAAGGACGAGGCCTTAAACAACAGCCGCCTCACACAGCGCCCACCCTGAATCAGGAGTTTAGAGCGACCATAAAAACAACCACAGAAGCCTGATACCTTTGGTCTAATGGAGCTCTTTGTCCTTTTCAAGAAGCTGAATTTACTTTTAACTCAGTGATTCTTGTCTTAAAGGACATCAGCTGCTCAGTCTGCATGACAGACACGTTCTTAAAAATCAAACTTTAATGCAGTTAATCAATATATTTGTTAAGAGAGAGTGAAAATGCAAATGCATGTTGAGGGAACTGCAGAAATGTCTTCAACTGTACTAAAAACAGAGGATTAAAGGAAAAGGCTGCATATATATGTTTATATTAAAAGTCCCATCAGAAGGCCAAATGCATGAAATGATCTGAGTCTAAGCCGGACACGTCTGCTTCTGTGCCACAGAGCTCCACTGTTGTTAAAAACACATCAATGAGCCACACCTTCATCACCGTGAACACACACACACACGCGCACGCACGCACGCACGCACGCACGCACGCACACCGTCCTGCTGCCACAAACCCTCACTACACCAAGCGTGGATTAATGCACTGCTGAAAATAGTCCCTAACTAATGCACCATTTCCCCCCGTTTGAGTCACCGAATGCCAAAAATAGTGTCCGGCAGCTTTTGGAGGAAAGAAAACAAAAAGAAAGAAAAGCAAAGAGTGGAGGACAGAAAGGGAAAGAAAGGAAGGTGGGCGGCTCTTCAGAAGTGAAGTGAAGCTTAAGGGAGGATGAAAGAGGCTTATTAAACGAGCAGTTTGGGATCCAGAGCAGAGACTTGGAGAGAGAGCAGCGTCCTCTCAAGAGGTCCCCGTGACTTTAAAAGCTTTAGAGTCGCTTCCAGCCGGCTGCCACGAAGGAGCATTCAGGACTAAGCCTATTTCAGCACAAGGAGATTTATTGTGATAAATGTGATGTCAGGAATTGGTTAGGGCCCTCTTTGGAGCGAAATATGATCTAAAAACACTTCTATGGGATATTTTAATCACTGAACATGCTGCAGTCACATTGTATTTCCAAACATTATCCAAAAATGAGCTCTCTGTCGCCCCAGAGGAGGCTCGACATCAGGTTTGGGCACTGATACTGATGAGGAATCAGCTCTGAGCATCTCAGCAGGGTGGATGCTAACTGGAAGCTAACCGATAAAAAAAGCCTGAACCTTCCTGATTCTGACGTTTTACATCACAACTGTGCAGCCAATACATTTCTCATTAATCAGGAGTGCCTGAAGAGGGAGCTGCATCCACTCTGCACTCGTTTAACGAACACTAAGACAAAGGAGGGCGCTAACCGTTCAGCTCATGCCAGAGAAAAGGTTCAAATCTGCAGACTCTCTGTTGTAGCAGCAGTTTCCTCTGACATTGATCCAAAATCAAATGATAAACTGATCTGATCCCCTTTGGCTTCTGCTGACAGTTAGCACACAGCAGAGTTAACCCTGCTGGCTGGACGTTTCTGACCGAGACGCAGCTCAGGTGTTACATTCTTATTGCACCTGTGACGCTGAAGCAAAGAGCCTGAAGAAAGATGAGCTGCGTGCTACAGCTGTCGATCAGCCAAAACCAGGCAGAAGGTCCGATTTCAGCCACTTTCCACGTTGTGGTGATTCACGTTTCACTTTGATTGAACCTTCTGTGCAGGCAAAAACTGCAACTCACATGATCACACTGAGCGGATCAACTGACGGGAGGAAGCCTGGAACAGCTGGTTCTGTCCAGAGGCGACGAAATCTACTCAAATAACACAGCTGTGTCCTCCAGGAGACAAAGACAGCTCTACTTTGAGCAATTCGACCGTGGACAGAAAGAAAGAAAACATCTATTCTATTGTAAAATGAGTCAGGGTGACCACCGCCTTCATCCACCCAGTGTCTGTCCAGCCAAACACCGTCTGTATGAACATGGAGCAGGCCTTTTACTTCCTGAACTTCAAGCTCGTCATGGAGCATCTCAAAAAACACTCCTGACCGAAGCAAAGCCAAAGCTAGTCAAACAGCGAGCACGCTGTCCTCAACTGTCCTCTGGTGAAGCACAGCTGTGTCCTGAGGCCGATTCTTCACATTCATGTGTGTGCTAAATCCAACATGAGGAGCGACGGAGAGGAAGGATAAGCAGACTGGCAGGAGGCTAAGAGGGGGGCGAGGCTGAGCTATTTGCTCTCCTGGGGGGCGACACTACAGTCCTGGACGCAGAGCTCCAACAAAAAGGGGACGGACACTTAAGCGGCTTACAACAGCCTAATGGGGACAAGATAAGGGCCACACAGGGCTGGACAGCCTCAGCACTTAAACACACTGACTCATCGAGACACACACACACGCACACACAGACACACACACACACACACACACACACACACACACACACACACACACACACACACACACACACACACACACACACACACACACACACACACACACACACACACACAGAGCAGCCCTGCTGCTGTGTGTGTGTGTGTGTGTGTGTGTGTGTGTGTCATTTGTTTCAGCAGTCTGAGGGTGTTTAGCTGTACACATGAATCAGAGTACAGGCGGTAAATGTGAGAACTACACACCGTGTTAAACTCTGCTCTGCAGCTCAAACACTGAGGAGCACTAACGCTCGCTCTGCCTCCACAGTCAAGAGCAGCAAAAGATGCAAATTAGCAGTCAATTAGTGGAGTTCTCCACATTTAGAGAGGAGGCTAATTAAAGCTAAATCAACACAATCAAAGAGTCAGTCAGACAATGAGAAAACAAGGAGAAGTGAAGTGGAGGCCTCAGCAGAGCCTCACACTGAAAGTCACGTGTTTTATACGATTATAAGTTGTCAATTAAAACAGAAAGCACAGCGAAGCAGCAGGGGAACATCTGGTGAGCAAACTGCTTTCAGAGTGTGGAGCTCGGCTTTGGACTCCACTCCAGCAGTCCTGACCTGCCGCCTTCACGCTCTGAGCTGCCACTCTGTGAAACAGCTGTTCCTGCTCACGCTCTCACACTTAGCCTGCAAACACACAGCCTGCAAACACACAGCCTGCAAACACACAGCCTGCAAACACACAGCGTGCAAACACACAGCCTGCAAACACACAGCGTGCAAACACACAGCCTGCAAACACACAGCGTGCAAACACACAGCCTGCAAACACACAGCGTGCTCGGCCTTCAGCCAGGAGTCCTTCCACAGGCCGTCCACCGCTTCCACCACAAAATACATCCAGTACGTTAGTCTGAAAGATCCCACAGTGAGCGCCTGGAGGACGGGATGGTACTCTACATTTGTACTAATACTGCAATACTGCATCGCATGGAAGGAAAATAAAGAAAGAGACTCGTGACTCTGTTTCTGTTTCATGTGAATGAAACAAGATGAAAACAAAGAACATGCAAACAGAAAAAAGTCCTACTTTAACTAATGAGCCCATTATTTCAGACTCTCAGCACATGTGAGCACACACATTGTTCCTCACGCACACACACACATACACACCTGCTGTAACCTGACGGTGCTTACCGCCGCCCCCGGGGGGAAATTGCTCGTTCATAATCAAAACGCCAAACAAATGGCCCTTGACTTGGCACGGCATTTTGGAGTGACTCAAGCAAAACAAACAGTGCAGTGACAGAGAGACATTTGGGGGGGGGGGGGGCACGGTGCAGCGCGGTGGCTTAGGGATGCACAAGTGATCACACACAAACAGCCTGTGCAGTCTCCAGCACAATAATGGATTATTGCCTTGCTGCGAAAAGACACAGAGCGAGCAGGAGCTCAGACGCTGCTGCAGCTGCTTCCCCGACACCAGCCTGAACATCAGAGCTGGGCGTCGCTTCGTCGCTCAGCCCGACGTCTTCCTGTTAGCTGCTTTCTGTCGACGAGGAGTGAGGAGTTGTTATTTCTCCCAAACTCATCAGCAGCGAACACAAATCCTTCCTGCTGATCCTTTTTGTCCACACCTCAGCCGCGGTGATGACTGTTAGGAGCACCTCAGAAATATCTAACAGGTTTTTATCTGTCAACGTACAAGAAAATGTGCCCATGTGCCATTTTTCTGTCGTTGCCATTTTAAAGACGATGTGTGACTGATTTCTTGTTTGATGTCCTCGTTCTTTATTAGCTAAATCCAGACTCCAGTTTCAGTGTCCAGTGCACGACGACGATGATGATGATGATGAGCTGGAATCAACAGCTGTGGTGTTTTTAAACCCCCCCAGCAGAAAGTTAGCTGACGGTTAGCTCCAGGCGGGGGGGTGGTAGATTTAGCAGTTAGCCCACCTGACCTGAAGCAGGAGAGGGACACAGGAGATCTTCAGGGCATCAAGGCCGGAAGTTCAAAAGATGAGCTTAGTTTCATTTGAATGGAGTAATCCGTATCTAAATGGGCATGAGGTTTTCAGAAGGGCGTCGAGGCCAGACAGAGGGGCTGCCGGTAGAACTGGATCACACAATATGAGCCAAACACACTGTTTAAATCCCAGTCTAAGCACTGGGCAGACTGCACAGGTGACACCAAACATCTGAACAGCTGTTTTTTCCTGTTCACTGTCCAAAAAGTCACATTTGACAGATGAATCAGTGTTGATCGGTGTCTTAAAGGAACTCTCTGTGATACGCTGATTAAAGCCGACAGAAAACATGTGAGGGTCTTTCAGGGAGGGGTTCAGGGCAGGTCGCCGGCCCTCTGCTGGGTCATGTTAATGTCAGGGAGGAGCTGAAGGTTACAGGCACTCAAAGGTCACGTTGAGGTCGTCTGAGGTAATAAGTGCTTACAGTCAGAGTTTAAGTGAAGGGCGAGAACATTTACATAAGTGGTAGCAGATATGAGTCGGGATGTTTGTGTGTGTGTGTGTGTGTGTGTGTGTGTGTGTGTGTGTGTGTGTGTGTGTGCACGCGTGCGTGTGTGCACATACGCCTGTGCAGCGCTCGAACGGCTAAAACATTTTACATGTAAATTTCAGGAAACACATCAGGTTCATTGCTTTAAAGTATGCGACTCGTACGCTTGTGAGCGACTGAGCCTTTCCAGGACGCCTCTTTCATACCCAGTCATGATCCTCTCACCTGTAACCAGTCAGCCTGTTTACCTGTGGAATGATCCAACAGGTGTTTTTGGAGCGTTCATCTTTCAGTCTGTGAAACGTGCTGCTGCATCAGATTCACAATAATGAAATGATGAAAACATGAAATATAAGTAACCAAACACAGTGACAGAGACGCTCTCTGCTGTCTGCACCGAGGAGACGATCTGACTCCAAACCACACTGTAACGACTGTACGATCACAATGTTTGTGAGTACACAAACACCACCACACACACACAATCTGCATCACTGTCCCTGTGGGGACACTGCACTGACATAACTGACCTACTGACCCACAGCCGGACCCTAAAACCAAGTTCTAACATCCAAAAGTAGCCTGGACCATGGAGCCTCTATTTAGTCCCCAGGGTGACAGGAGGTCCCCGTGGGTTGGTGTGTAGGCAATTTAAAATCCCCAGCAGGATGTAAAACACATGCACGCACGCACGCGCACGCACGCACGCACGCACGCACGCACACGCACACACACACACGCACGCACGCACGCACACGCACACGCACACGCACACACACAGTATGTACTCTGTGTTTCTTGCCTCTCCAGCTAGATTTATTGATGCAGCAATTTTCAGTCTGTCTCCATGCTGTGTTTGTCCGCCAAGCCATTTAGGATATTGTAGTGCTGCAGTGGTTAAGTCTGGCACAGTAGGGGGGGGAAACACACATGCACGCACGCACGCACACATGCACACATGCACGCACACACACACATAGTACCCACACAAACATTTATTCATCACGGTTGTTTCATCTTGCTAACAACAGAAAAATGATTTTAGAATCAAACCTCTAATTCCAAAAAACCTACTCTTGAGCCTGTCGATATGTTTTTTTTATCATATATGATGATGATGATGACGATGATGATGATGACATTCAGTGAAGCATTCTAGGTGAGTTTCCACATCTGGACATGACTGAGCTTCATGTACTGAATGCTGCTTGTTGTCTAAACGTTTTTCTGAGTCATCAGTGGATCTCTGGGGGGGATATGATACTCACAGCTGACACTGGTCTCCCTTGATGCCCTTCGTGGTACAGAAGCACTTCCCGCTGTTGACGTGGCACACGCTGGCGTGGCTGTTACACCTGCAGGCTGTAAAGAAGAGACAAAGGTTGAAGAGTCATGATGGGAAGAGAGACTCAGAGTGGAACCTCCTGGTGGAGTCATGATGGAGGTTTTCAGACCCATCAGCTTCTGAAAGACTACCGGCGCAGCGACTGCATCTCAGCATCCAGCGCTGAGGCCTGCACACTGCGTACAGACCGTCAGTCAGCATCGTCACATGGTCACATGCACTGTGGTGGATTTTCTTTCTGAGCTCTGAAGAGGCGCTACTTCCCACCATATTCAAGTTCCCATTAAAGCCCATCTTAAGGGTGAATTTTCCCAAGTTTGTCCCAAAACAACGCTGACATGTTGAATGTAAGTCCAACATTGGCTCCCTCTCAGGTCTGTTTCAGTCTCCAGCAGCTCTGGAGGGAAATATCTGGCTCTTTAGCAGCTAAATGCTCCTGTTTTCACTCAGTCTGTCTGCTGTCTGCTGCTCAGCAGGTAGTCTACACTGGATCTTCACAGCTTTTTCAACAACCGCCCGCTGCTGCTGGAAACGATGCAGTTAGAGCGGTGTGAGTGAAACGAAACAGGAAAACTGAAGCCGGACGTCGGCTGAACAGCGAGCGACCCCTTCACTGTCAGGCGCTCCATGCACCGTTATCATAAAAAACATCAATTACAGCTGCTTTCAGGGCCGTCTGATGATATCTGTCACCATGTAAAATAACTGCCAGCGCAGTCTGAGACATGTAGCTTTATCAAGATGACACACAATCAAACATGCATAAGACGCAGCAGTCACGGTATGACAGGGAAACTCGCACGTCTCGGTATGGGAGCTGCCACATGTCCAATTATTATATGGTTCGTGCACCAGGGAAAACAAGCTAATATGCAAATAAGCTGTTTATTATCATCAAATGTTCCTGCAGTCAGAAAAACATCTGGAACACTTGGAGCTGCAAAAGGTAACACAGGTGACTTTGGCTGTTGGACGCTTTTCATTGCAGGTCGTTTGCTTGTGATGAGTGAAACAGAGCTGCTTTTTGGTGAGTCTCATCTTTTTAATTGTTTTGTTATGTAAAAGCATTATGTAGCCCGATGATTCACACAGAGCCGAGCCTGTAATTTAGACACTAAATCACTTCTGCATGGAGTGACTAATGGCAGAGACAAACAGAGCGTCCGCTGTGCCTCCTGTTACGGTGTGCACGTCCACACAAGGCCGCTCTGTCCTACGTCCCTCTCCAGCTGAATTGACTTTGTGCTTTGTTCTTATTCTTTCCAATTGGCTCAGAAACAGGCCCTGTAATAAAAGAGTGGTGCGCTCAGGTCAAGGTAAAGCCGACGCACCGGCAGGTAATAAGAGAAAACAACCTCTTCCATCCCTTCTGCTGCTCTGCCGGGAACACGGCCTGATTCGATGGCGTACAGAGAACGAAAAGCATTAGACACACACGCTGCTTTAAATATTTAGATTTCTGAATGCACACACACACACACACACACACACACACCCACACACACCCACACACACACACACACACACACACACACACACACCCACACACCCACCCACACACACACACACACACACACACACACACACACACACACACACACACACACACACACACACACACACACACACACACACACACACACACACACACACACACACACACACACACACACACACACACACACTCTGAGCAGCGGGAAAACAAGGTTGCACAGCGGGGCATTTAAATGTCAGCAGGCTCAAAGTCGAATTGACGTTCTTCAACTTGAAAAACAGAGACGCCACAGCAGAGACGGCAACAATAACAAAATACAATTTCAATCTATTACTTGAAATTACATTGACCCGTCACAAAGAAGGCAAACCTTTTCAGAGATGCACGCTGAACTGTAAGGGCCTGGAGATAACAGAGCCTTAACAAAAAGTGGCTTTTAGACTTGAGATAATAGACAAATCACAGGTGTGTTAGCGCAGGCTCGGGTCACCCTGCTGTTCACACAATATCGATTTAGCAGGCAGCCAACAAAGGCACACAAAGGACACGGCGAGGAGAAGTGCGCGTTGTGCAGCCGATACAGCCAACGACACGGAGCCTCCAGCAGCGCGGCCTGAGTGCACACAGCTCCCCGCTCTGCACACTGAGACGAGACAAAAACTTACTCCAGCACCTCACATCCGCTGCAGTTCAATACCTGCTAAAGCTAACACTGGGACTGCTAAACAAAGACACACTTGTTTCAATAACACGGCTCTCCCGTCAGCATTTCTGAAAAACTGAAATATGACACCGAAGTCTTTCAGTATTTACTGAGCTTTCACCTTGAATGTGAGTCAGAGGTTTGTGCTGCTGACTGTTTAGCCTGTTTGTGTGTTTACAGGCCGCAATTCAGGTTACATCAAAACCCGAGGGTGGCCCGGCTGCATCAAAAGAAACGGCCTGGCATGAAGGTTGAGACCAGCAGTTTCAACGTAAAGACAACAATCATGCTGTATTAAAAAACTATAAGATGCTACGAGCCGGCACAGAGGCTCATCTGTGCGTCGCTGCTGCAAACATTGATGCTGACCAAAATGTCAACTGCAGCTGGCGGTGACAGAGGTAAACGGTGAACTGACTGCATTTATATGGAGCTTTTCTGGTCTTACGGACCACTCAGCCAGCCCTCACCCATCGCCACCACCTGCTCATCAGAGGCAGTAACTCATGGACACGCTCAGCAGCATCAGCAGCAATTTGGGGTTCAGTATCTCGCCCAGTGATGCTTCATGAAGGCCAGACGTCAGCTCTGCTAAGCCACAGTTGCCCCACACACAGCTGGCCGGGCTAACTTTATCTCCACAGCCACAACTGGACATTTAAGAACGTCAATATTAGCTTAATCTTTGTGTGTCCAGTCCACCGATACTGTAGGTCACAGACAGCTAGCTTAGCACAAAGACTGGAAGCAGGTAGCTGTCGCCTCACAGCAGTCCAATGAGAGCAGTCCTCACATTTCCTGTTTTTAACGCTTCACTACAAGATTTCATCAAACAGGACACGTCATGAAAACTGAGGGAAACCACCTCTGTGCTTAATATGAGCATATCTTTCTTTAGCATCAAACGTACTGGCTTCCACCTCAAAGTCCATCCATCCATCCATCCATCCATCCATCCATCCATCCAGTCGGGCTTTCACACTAAGCAGGGATTCTTATTGTGAAATCAAACCAGTCTGCAGACATAATATTAAATATTATATTGCCCAGAGGAAGTGAGCTCGGTTATGTGTGTGTGTGTGTGTGGGTGTGTGTGTGTGTGTGTGTGTGTGTGTGCGCGCGTATGTGTATGTGAGAGAGCAACTGGGGGTGAAGGGTGTAAGAAGCGGAGGAATCATAAAGAAGAGAGTGAATGCATGAATGAAAGCACATCACACCACACTTGCTGACGACACAGAAACACGATGCAATAAAAAGAAACCTGATCTCAGAGCGAAAAAGGCTGATTTGATATAAATCACACTCCCATGACTCGAGCGAGGCCCCTGAAGAGAGTATAATTTCTCACCCCACTGCTTCTGCATGCATACACATTATACAAAAGATGCTTGTTGTCAGAGTGCGTGTCAATGTGTGTGTGCAGAGTCAGGCAGAGACAGGTAGAGACGAGGAGGAGACAACCATCCTCACTGAACCTCTTCTCTGTTTCTACAGTCGGCTCGGTCTAATTCCCGACGGGCGTGCAGTTATAAAACTCAAGATTACTTAACAGAGGGGAAATCAGGGCCTGGTGCTGCTGAGCATTACTCCAAAGGCTGTTTTGTGCAGTTGGACTTCAGAACCCGTGAACCCAGAACCACCCCCGCAATAAGTGAATCATTCCCGCCGCTAAATATCCCCCAGTGCATGTTTTAATACATTCTAATTTAAGTACAAATAAAAGTGGGACAGCTGAAGCCTTTCAGCTTCTCAACACTCTCCGTGAGCTTTCTTAAATTCTTTTTGAAATGAAGCACTTGATCTCTCTGTGCATAAACCTCCGCACACACAAATAATAGATGAAAATGTGTGTTGAGGGAACTTTTACCAGCCTCGCTGCCCTCCTCTCCACCTCCTGCACTGACAGAGAGTGACAAGTTCACACCACGAAGAAAATTAATGAATCACAACCAGCTGCTTTTTCTCCTTAACTACACGAATTACAAGGAAAATGTCTGCTTTCAGCAGCTTCTCTTCTCTGCTCTTTAAGAATCTCTCCATCGAAACCACTGGAAGATGTTAACTGGAAAACAAGCAGATGTCATGTGTTCAGCATGAAATACACAGAATGTGACGACGCTGCAACACGCATTAACATGCAGGTTTATGGAAAGACGCGAAGACGAGACGAACACAAGCAGCTGGCGAATATCCCATCAATATCCCATCATCTCTATGTATCACATCTGCAGTGTAAAAGTGGCCAACATGACAGAGGACGGTTCTGAAGAGCGAGTCATGTCGAAACAAAGCACACCTGTCAGGCCTCTGCAGGGAGAACGGTCTTGAAAATTTAATCAGAGGTCACAGACCTGCATGAGGAACAACCCCGACATCAGCAGCTTGGCGACTCCTCGTAGGTTTCCTGAACAAGTGGCGTGTGCACTGTGTTCACACCTACCTGAAGTGTTGATTGGGTCTAAATGGAAATCTCCACAGCAGAACAGTACAAAGCTGGGAAATGTGTGTGTGTGTGTGTGTGTGTGTGTGTAGCCATGTATAATGCAGACCGTGTCATGTATGTGCACATCTGCATTATAATCCCACTGTGCTGTATCACAGGAGAGTGACTCTCACTGCAGCAGCGAGCTGCTAATTAACTGATTCGACATGATTCGACACGATGGAGGACATATTCATCAACTTTCCATCCACATGAAACAGTCTATACTCTGATATTAGCACACCGGAATTTCAACCTACTCACCAAACAGTGTTGATAATTATCCCAAACCCTGCAGTCGATTACGTGGAACGATGTTTTTGAATGTTTGCTGAAACATTTTTATTAAAGTGCCTTTTATTGAAGCTCGTTAATTACAGCACGAATCAGCTCTGAAATGGAAAATCTGGTGCTGCAGAATCGGCAAATGGAAACAGAATCATTGGGAACAAAGGCCTTCAAAGTGCACGTTTTTCTCACAAATGTTAGAGAGAAATAAAATAACAGTCAAATCAACACAGCGAGGATGTTGAACGACAGTAAACTGGTGTTTTCTGCTGCCTCTCAGCTCTGCATCAACACTTTTTCCCATAATGCTTTGAAGATGTCACTTTCCAAACCCCCTCGTCCTCACTGCGCCTCTCAGCCCTGCTGATTAATCACACGCTCATCTCCATGAATATTTCTCATCACCTTCATCATCATCAATGTCACCCTCCACCTAGAGCTGACTCCTGCCTTTCCTTTGTCCGTCCCCACAGACGATAAGAGAGGACAGCGCTTCTGACTGTGTTTAATGATGGGACGTCGCTGCGAGGGGTCGAGGGCAAAGGGGCAATCATGAATGAAGAGCAAGTAAAGAAGTCTGTAGAGTATACAGAAACACACACATCACACGTGTGAGCATACAAAGACGTCTTCTGGCTTCAAAGAGGTCTGAACATGGTTTCCTTCCCTCAGCAGAACTTTAAATATGAATATTTAACAGCTTCAGTCATCGTGTCAGTCTTTTAAGGCCGATGCCTTTCAGAGAATTAATCCAGTCCTTCATCACCACATGAAAATAAAACACTGATTTAAGGCAGATTTCCACTGGATTTTCAATTCTTAGAGACTTCTGTTGGAGAAATCCATTAAAAAACAGAAATATATTTTTAAACTGAAGACCATGTGAGGACAGATTTGCTAAACGCAGCCTCACACCAGTTCAGTCAGTCAATGAAGGCAAAGAAGGTTCCTGCAGGAGAACGTGGAACAGCAGCAGGTCCAGCTGACGACACAGAAACACGATGCAATAAACGATGCGTCCAGCTGAGCGTCCAGCTGAGCGTCCAGGTGAACGGGCAGCGTCACCTGGCCAGGCCAAAAACACGAGCTCATCACTTAGAGCTTAAAACGCGGCTCTGCTGGATGTCTGCATTACTGGAACAAGCAGAGCGTGTCATCTGTGAATCAATGCCCTCTCTGTCGTCCTGGACTCAGCCTTTGTTTACTATGGCACAAATTTGGTGTGAGATTTTCCAGATGTGATTTGTTCTGTCATCCACAGGACGATCAATGCTTCAGAGGCTGAGAGGCGACGCTCCTCTGCACGGCATCACCTCATTAAATGTTAAAGCCTCGAACGCAGCGTCTCTCCACCTCGGCTGACCTGAGACCTGGTCAGATTCGCCTTCAGCTCCACGCCGTGCGAGGCGGTGCGGTTGCTTCTGCATTGCTCAACACTGCTGCTCGTCCTACATAGCACAGGAGCTGCTGATGCCCATTGTGTGCTGGTTAATGTCAGCCTGAGCGGCGAGCCATAAATGAAGACGCACAATCTCAAAGCAGCTTATTGGAGACAAGACGTGAGTCACCGCTGCAGCTGACTGGAGATCAAAAGGGATTCACAAGCCGTTTAAAATCATATTTACAGAGCCGTTTGTATGTGTGTGGCAGTGTGTAGGTGCGAGTGTGTCTTTCTGTTTGTCTGTGCGTTCATATGTTGACCAGTCAGACTCCAGGAATAGAGCTGCCAGAGGGAAGATGACTGGATGCCGCTAAGAATGTTGGGTAGTTTGCAATTCTGCCACAAGGCTCCACAGGTACATGAACACACAAGCGTGTTTAAAAGCACAAATATGCACATACACACACGCACACGCACGCACACTCTTAAGACGGCAGGTGAGGGTGGATTTGGCAGCGTCTCCGCAGAAAAGACTGAACGGAGCAACACTGCAGGCAGCGTCCCATTCTGCTGCTAAAGCTCAACAACAGCTGGCTGTGTGTGATCCATCGCGCGCGCGCACACACACACACACACACACACACACACACACACACACACACACACACACACACACACACACACACACACACACACACACACACACACACACACACACACACACACACACACACACACACACACACACACACACACACACACACACACAGCCTCTGCTTCTTGCAGAGTACATCTCTAAATGTACAAAGATCTCCTGCTGCTGCTCCCCGCTCACAGGCAGTTCATCAAAACCTTGAAATTAGAGCTGCACGGCAGAGACAGGGAGAGGACGGAGGGAGGGGGTGGACAAAGCATGAGCTGCCGGGACCACCCCTCAACGGCGCTGGTCATTTGTTCAAATGCTAAAAACATCTATTTTTTCCGTTTGGCTGACACGTGAACTCCCGTCATCTGACACAAAGTGCCTGTGCTGTTCAGGTATGAACACACTGTAACGTTGGTCATACCTGAGCAGAACAGGTGATCTGTCACTCACAAAACGAGCCCCGACAAAGATTTCAGCCATCTGAAGTGAGAGCTGAAGGTTGAAACTGCTCCTCCTGCAGTGCGTGTTTTGTTGTTGTCACACAAAGGCTGATTCTGTGAATGAACGGTGAAAAGTGACAGTGAAAATGCCAGTGAGTGTTTGCAGGAGCGCGACCACAAAAACATCCAGCAACTGGTCTGGATTCGACTGGAAAACACAGGCTGTACTGGGAAGAAGATGTCTGTCTGCAGAGAAACAAAGCACACACCGAGCGCTCCTCTCTCTGCTCGAACAATCAATAACGCCTGCACTCATGCATTCTTTATTCTTTTAAGATTTTCATCTTGTTCTAATCGATCTATTGATCTTATTCTCTGCTTTTCCCGTTGGACAAACCAGGGACTGAACACCTGAAGTCCAGAGCAGGCCTGACCTGGACCGAAGTGCTCGGCTCACTGAGGACGTCCTCGAGACCCGACAACAACGTTTGACTCGATTCGTGTTTCTATGCATCACACGACGGCATGACTGAGAGTCTTCAGAGATGGCCGGCGAGCGAGAGGGAGGGACTGCAGAGAGAGAGCGGGTGGGGGGGTGGGGGGGTGCCTGATGTGAATCATGCAAAATTTATGGAAGCAATAAAAGTGTTCAGCGTGAGGTGCCGATGGCAGAGGAGCATTACAAGGACTGTAGCAAAAGATAACAAGCACAAGAAGAAGTAATACAAGCTGAAGTCTGCCTGGAAGACAATTCAGAGGAGGCACAGGGGCTCGGTGGTCCGCCCGCTGCTGCTGAGCCCCCCCCACACCTGAGCTCTGCTGGAAGAGGCCTCCACTTACAGAACCAGATCATCCGTACTCAAGAATCCAGATGACAAGCAGTCAGGAAACCCGTGTGTGAACTACGACCTTTCGATTATTCCAAACCCTTTCTAACATTCAAGTTCTAAGTAATCAGATTACTCACCAGCATCCCTGCCACTCAGAGCGAAAAAGGAAATCAGCGTTCTCATTTCCACAATACTCTATAAAAGCGGCTGCGACCAACAGATTTATGAATTTGGTAGTTTGGATTTCTTTGTGTCCGGCTGCCATAAGAGAGGACTCGTCTTCACCAGCTTCAGCTCAGCTCTGCTTCTGGAGGAGGAATTGATTTTTCGTTTAGTGCAGTTTAACCCATCGATTGTCAGATAACCACCTCAACACCTGATGAACCGTCACAGCGTTCCCGGTTAAGCCGCATCATTCAGTGATTGTGTACTTTTCATCCTTTCATTCACCTCCTGAGCTCAGCAGTGATGATCGGCAGGTTTGTGGAGGAAATCAGAAACTGTTTCTATGTTGATTAATCTTCTGACATCTTTGCATTGTTTGTCAAGTATTTAACTTCGTACAAAACCGAAAAGCTGCTCCTGAATGTTTCATGTTTTTGACTGATATCAATCAATCATCAGAATGAACTTAGTGTTGTTGGAGCACTTCTTCAGGTGTGATGTGTACGTTGCCCTGTGTGCAGGAGCTCCAGAGCCTCAGCCCATATCCTCTGTAAGACCCTGACAAAGACGCATAAATCCACCTTAACTCCCCCTCATCTTCAAGCACCACTCTTAACGTGCCATTAAGCAAACCACAAACCACACGACCACACAACAAGCGAAGCTGTGCTGCTTCCAGCTGCGGATGTTTCTATCTGTAAAGCAAGCTAGTAGACTCCAGCACAGCCTTCCATCATAAATATGATTAAAAAATGTTTGGAGAACATCCGTCTGTCTCTCCGCTGTAATAAAAACTAGAGGAGGAACCAGCAGAACAAAGACTCCCAGGATGTTCATAAAAGCATGCAGCGTTCCCGTCAAATGAATGTCCTCCTCTGAGCTCGGAGTCTAAACAGACATCCAGCACGTCGTCGGCTGCGGCGCTGAAGGCTGCAGTGGGTGCGTTTGATTTCGTGTGTGTGCGGGACAAGGTGAGCGGTACACTCGCAGAAAAGGGACATTAATGCCCTGCACACACACACACAGACGCACACTTCATCCAGATTTGACAAGGTTAGTTAATCATCTGTCACGGGGACAGGGGAACGGACAGACTCCTCTCTCCTCTGTCTGTCCTCCATGCCTTCCCCTCTATTTATCCCTCCATCTCCTCCTCTATTTCTTCATCGTCTCTCCGTCCAAGGGCGACTGTTCTTTTCCACCGATATTAACCTTGTGTATCACCACATGCTTTTATCTTTTTCCTTCTGTCTGCTTGTCTTTGACTCTCGTCCCTCCTCCCTCACTCCTCTCCTCCTCCCCCCACCGCCTTTCGCACACTCCCATCCTCTTTATAACCCTACGAGCCGAGGCCTTTTCCTCTGCCTGTCTCTCTATCATTCAGCCCTCTAATCGGCCACACATCATTGCCTCCCAGCAGTTTAGTCCAAGGTAAATCTGGTGGTCCTTTAATATACGGAGAGGTGGAGGGAGACGGAGACAGAAAGAAGGATGATGGAGGTGTGGAGGAAGTAAAAGAGGGGAAAATGAGGCAATGGGTGCAGAGTGGATGGATGAGTCCAGTTTAACCAGCACATTACTGGGAAAGGAAATGGACCAAGAGGAGAGGAGGGCAGGAAAAACAAGGGGGAGAAAAGGGAGAGGAAGAGAGGGAAGGTAATGAACGAAGAGGAGGAGGTAACAACAAAAGGATGAGAAGAAAAGAAGGAAATGCAAAGGAGAGTAGAGTAGAAGAGGTAAGGAAAGAGAAGACGAGAGGAGAGCTGATGAGGAGGAAAGAAAGCCAAACAGAGGAGAGGGCAGGGCAAGAAGAGAGGAAGAGGAAAGAAAAAGAGAATGAAGGCTGGAGAGAATGGATGAAAGAGGAAAGCAATAAGAGATAAACTGAACAACTATGGCATGAAAGAGGTACCAAGAAAGGAGCAAGTGGGGAGAGAAGGAGCAGGGAGGACGTGAGCAGAGGGCGATCCAGAGAGGAGAGAGACAAAACCACACAGAGACAGAGAGGACGGAGAGACAAGAAAAATACTGCAAGGAAAGCCAGAGTGCATCGGAGGCCGTCCTGCGTGGAGGAGTGCATCTATCAGCGCCATGCTCGCCGCGAGAAGCCGCCAGGGACGGAGACACCAGTCAACTCAGGAAATAAGAAAATGATTAAGAGCGATTTAATGTCACGCCGCTGCCGCCGCCAAGCCAAAGCGCACATCTGTCACAGCGAGACTGATGTCACTGCACCTCCCTCACTCGCTCACACTCCAGCAGTCACTCATTCATTCATTACGCTCTCCCATTTCTGATGTTTCCTCCCAACGAGGCCCACATCGCTCACCTTCCCAAGCCCCCCCTCTGCCGCGAGCACCCCCCTGCACACACCCGTTTTCCTGTGGCGTCTGCTTTCCATCATCGAACCCACTCACATAATCTGTGGTTAACATTCCAACAATGGGATCTGCTGTGATTATTTCCACATGAAGCCAAACAAAGCACGAGGAAACTGCTGACGGACACATTCCACGCAGACCAATATGGATGCACGTACAGCACGTGTGCCAACGCAGCGTTCGCCTGCATCAGCAACATATTTCTCTGAGTCTAAACATGTCCGCCGCTCGCCAGGAGCCACCAGAGAACAAAGCAGAGACTGAGCTGAGCCTCAGCTGCTGCTCCCAGTGTCTGCACACCACAGCCCAGTCCAAACCACTCCAGTTTCCCCTTTCACTGCGCCAGTGCTCTGAGCACACAGCTTTTAAACAGTGCCCCCTTCAGGCTGCTCATGTCCACTGCAGCGCTGCAGACTGCTGGCATCCGTCATGTTTTTCATGATTGGCTCATGATTTCTATGAAAGCAGTTCAGAGGAGGCAGTGAAGGCGGCACACAGCTTCAAGGGGGATTCTCTATATTTAGTCTTTTCTGTGACTGAGTTCTGTGAAAACTTTGGTTTTTTAAAGCAAATTGGTTTCCCAGAGAAATGTACGGAGGCTCAGAGTAGCCATACTTCAACGATGTGTTTTCTTATTGGTTACCTTGAGTTCATTATTTTCTTATCTCGACATAACGAAGTTATGAAAAGGGGTCAGTTTCTCCTTTCTATGCAACATGACAATGGTTTCCTCCTATGAATACTGGCATTCTGTTTTTATGGGCTGCAGTATTTTTATGGTATTTAGTATTTGTATCATCTGTACATACTGTACATGTACATAGATGGACTTCTCTATCCTCTATACTTTGTAATACTTGCTGGCTGTAGCAACTTAATTTCCCGGGAGTGGGATCAATAAAGTCTTATCTTATCTTATCTTATCTTATCTTATCAAGATAATGAGTTAATTCATCACAAGCGACTTCATGAGATTCATTCGAGTGAATCATGACACACAAACCACAAAAACCTTTCATGAACTTTGCTGTAAGAATGTTTTTGCTAATGATTCGACGTGAGTATTTACATTACGGCTAATTACTGTAGAGGAAAGCTCACAGCGCGTTAATACGGTCTGACGCGTCGATCAATAATCGCCGCTCTTTGATTTGACATTTTCAGCTCTAATTAGCTGCTCCAGTCGTCAGGAAGCAGGCTGGCCCTCCTGATGCCTGAAAAACATGATTATGTTATTAAGTCATGGGAGGGAACGACCTTTTTTTTCTCCTGATAAACTGATTATTTTATTATTTTGAGATGAAAAAAAAAAAAAGCTTTTTCTCAATATAAGGTAAAATTAACTTGTGGTCTTGAGATGGCAGCATTTAAAAAAAAAACAACATCTGTGAGCATGGCCCTTCTCAGCTTCCGTAGAATCAACTTATTTAAGGAAACATTTTAGATAAATTGTGTATCTGCTGTTTCCCTTTAAGAGAACATTAAAACAACACAGAAACACGTCAAACCAGATGATCTGATTGGAAAGAAGTTCAATATTCAGGCAGAAAGAGTAAAACTGGACAATCAGACAGAAACAATGAAGGACGTGAGGAACATGAACCAACCAAACACGAGCACACGTCAAACCTCCGTGAACTCTGCACTCACCGTTGCACTTCCCTCCGTTGATGGGGTCGCCATAGTAACCGGGCATGCAGCTCTGGCAGTGCGTCCCAGCCGTCAGGTTCCCACAGTGCTCACACACACTGCCGTTCACACACCTGCTGTGACCGTTACACTGACACGCTGGAAGCGCGCACACACACACACACAAACAGACACACACACACACACACAAACAGACACACACACACACACACACACACACACACACACACACACACACACACACACACACACACACACACACACACACACACACACACACACACACACACACACACACACACACAGTGTTAGTCGGTAAATGAATCCTTTGACATCGCGGTGTCCATGTTTTGTTGGACAGGTGTGTTTTCGCCGGCGGTGGCTTGTGAGAGGTGTTTCTCATATTTACTGCGGTCATGTTGGTGCTTCTGTCCTCTGTCAGTGACCTGTTGTCACCATGCTGTGCTCACCTGGACACTGGATGAAGGCCCAGTTGTAGCCTCTATCGGACAAACAGAGATTCTGGTCCAGCACCATGTCCCTGTCTCGTAGTCTGTCTCGCTCTCGGGGTCCGGCCCTGGCGCTCGCGGGCTTCAGGGGGCCTCGGTAGGAGCCCTCCATGCAAACGCCCCTGCCGGTGTTACTGGGGTCGCCACACCAACCGCACTCCGCCCGCTCCAAACAGTCTGCACACGTCCTCAGACCTGAGCAGTTCTGGGCTGGAGACCAGATTAGAGACCAGTGAGCAAAAGTTAGTCCATTGTACCATTTTAAGACTTTTTCCGTCTGTCTCACAGCAGAAACTCTTCACATGTCCCCAAAAACATAAAAAAACCCTTAACATAACCAATAAAGCATCACAGGTAAATATAAAGCAAGAAAATACCAGTTAAGGACAGGAGGGACACCTGTGATGCTCGATTAGCTTATATGTCCACAGTATCACGGGACGCCTTTTAAACCAGCTGTGATGAACTGAACTGAATGATGAATAATGACCTTTAACACAGTCAAACAATATTTCCTCACATGCCTTTAAACTGCAGCCACGTCTGTGTCTGCAGTGTCCTATCAAAGACGTCCTACAGTCACATTAGAGTGAAAGTAAAGTGTCTTTCAGGCATATTCTGTCCTTCACACTGAAGCATAGTTAATCCAAAGAGCCTCAAACAAAGCACAAACACAATAAAAGCCTTTAGTGATATAATCTTCCTCCTCTAATACACTCGCCGTCATTTGTTTCCACCTTTTCTCTGACCCTCAGCGTTTCTAACCAAATTGACTTTTGCTTCCCGCTCCGCTCCGCGTGTCAACAGACGCATTTGTATTCAGAAAGTGGACGTGACATTCAAAAACACTTTACTGGCGTAAATTAAAAACGCCACATTTTGTTTTTATGTTATGGAAAACAAAAACCTGGAGCGAAGGCCTCTTTCTGTTGACAGGCGACACCAGCGACAAACTTTCCAGAAGCTCTCAGCCTTGTTTTGCTCTTCTTCTCCTCGTCAGCTGTCGTGAGAAGTTCTAGTCTACAAAGCGAAGGCGGGAAAACGCGCTCAGATGGGGAGAAACCTAAGACTCGGTGGGTATCTTGGCGCGTACGACCAAAAGGTTGAGAGGAGCTGTGCGAGGTGTTGTTTCTTAAAGCCCGGCGAGATGATTCAAACGCAGCGTCGAGTGAAATTAGCATTTCTCCAGAAGCTCTTTCTCTTTTGAACACAAGCCTTTTCCATAAGCCACAGATGTTCGAGCTGAACCTGAATCTCTTCCTGTCTCTGTGCTCCTGCTAGCTAGCTCTGCTTGAACCCCCCCCATATGTGTTTGTAAGCCCTTCGCTGCATTATTCAGCTGTGCTGACGCTGATTCATTTGTTCTCTCTCCCTTTTTATAATTACAAACTTCTGCTCTCACACTCACTCTTTTATCTCCTCTCTGCCATGTTTTCATCCACCTCTTTTGCATCTTTTCTATTCTCTGAGCCGTCTTCCCCTCTCGCGGCCCTTCGGCGCTGCTTTCTTCGCCGCTGTACCCCCTCTCTCATTTCCTGTCATTTTGATTTGATTTTTTATGGATTATATTAAAACACTTTAGGCTCGATGAAATCACTAAGGATGGTACGCTCCCTCTTGTTTTCATCTTCCTCCTCTCGTCCTCTCTCCCCCACTGTGTTCTCCCCTCCCGTTTTTCTTTCGCCTCCCCTTATTTCTTCTCTCCTTTTACTCCTCAGACAACTCGCTGGATCTCCACTATAGTCAACAGTTCAAAGAGAGGCAGTTCAACAGAATATCCCTAATCCAGCACACAGTAGGGTTTCCTCTGCTGGAAAAGCACATATTTACATACCCAAGAGCAGACTTTAATATCCAATAAATATACCAGGCCTGTTTATCGCTTCAAAATGGGACTCAAATTGCAGAAACTGGCAGCTGCTCTTTGTGAAGCCACACTTTTTAAGCACCAAACATTCACATTTTAACGTCAGTAAATTCTTCGCTTCGCTTTGATTTAATAGATCCAGTTTTCAGTTTCATGGCAGCCGGTTTGTGTCGCTCCGGGTCAGGTCACATGACACAGCGCCAGCCGGTTTCTGCTTCATTGACACCGACCCTGTCCTCGCCTGACTGGACACTTCACTGTGACTGCGCTCGTCTGTCATCGGTCAGTTTATTTTCAAACTGTGGAAAATAGCAGCTTTTGTGCAAACAGGTGTATTTCTCAAACTTTTCCTAAAATCAGTCAGTATTTTAGGGGACAAACATACAGAATACATGAAAATACATATGAGAGGGTCATCTGACATCCTAGCTTTAAAGGTTTCACTTTCACTTCACTGGATCCCTCGCTGTTAGTCGAGCCCTTTCCCGCCTCGCTTGCTGTTCTGCTATTTTGAATTTTTGGCAAAACTGTTTTTACCTCTTCTAAAAATTTCATCCAATCTTCACCAATTTGCAGAAATGAGCCAGAAAAAAAACATGCTGCTGATGCAAGCGACCTCGGGCTGCAAACACAATTAAGTGCTGTGTTCTGTCTCGTTTCTATCTTTAGCGACCTGCTTAAGCAGTCACAACATCACATCCACACACTGAGGCTCGATCCGTGAATTTAAATCTCATGAGATGATGAGACTTCATATCAACCGGGAGCCTTTTTATGGAAAGTCTGTCACTGGCAAACTGCTAACGAACACCTGGTGAAAGACGCCAACACGAGGCCAGAGAGCACCGCGAGACTCATCTCATACCTTAAAGTTAATGGTGCGTGGACGGCGATGACACAGCACGTTTCAAGGACACCTCCACATGTGGCCTGCAGGGGCCGGATCGAACCACTGGCCAACTGCTCCACCACCCGACCCGCAGCGCCGCCTTGTTCCGATGCAGTTAATCTCTCTATGTAAAGCGCCTCATAAACACACTGTAGGGTGCATTTACAGCTCTTGACTGTGATTCATTTATGAAACCTTAAAATCAGTGACTGCATGATGAAACGGGCCCGAGGACACTAAACAACGAGTGAAGCAGCTCACAGATCTGAAGGGCTGTGGGCAAGAACTAATTCCTGTGCAGACCGGAAACGTTGAGTCCTCAGATGTTCGCTTACCTAACGGCTTTGTGCAGATAACATAATTTACCTGCTGTGTTTTCTTTTTTCTTTTCTTTTCGCCTTCTGAGCCTTCTCCACTTTTTAATAGCATTTCTGACACTCCGGCTTCATCCGTGCTCCACAGGAGAAGGAAAACGAGACGTTATTGTCTCACGTCGTCTCGTGGACTCACAGTAGATGAGGATTTGAGAGGAAAGTGTGACATTCAAGCGAGCGCCTGCAGCGTGAACACGGCTTTAGTTTTAGTTAACAGCACCAAAGATTTAGCTGCACCTTGTGCTATTACATGACATTTGCTCCAGGCTATTTGCAGAGTCGGCGTCCCTTTGGACGGTGCCTGGTTTCTCATGAGGGTGAGGAACATATTTCATGAATAAAAAGCAAACGTGATCTCACCACGGTCCAAAGATGGAGCTGCTGACAGACTGTTGACTGCTGGGACGCTGATTAATGCACTTCAATGGCTTACATGTTAATGCTCCTCTAATTTCTTGTAATAAGGGTGATTATTCAGTTTTCACTGCATGTTTGCATCCACAGCTCAGCAGCAAACAAGGGGTGAGCCAAGAGGCACCGCTGTAATTCAATTTCCATTTATTGCACTTTACTGCAATTAAATTACGACTTAGTGCTGGTAGATTTAACAGGAGGAAAACACAGACGAACAGACCAACTGTGAAGGGTCAACAGACAGATCTGAAACAAGAGTCTGCGGTCAAGTAGAGCTTAAAGGAGGTTTTTCATACTGACAACAAATCCTGAAAACAAACAACAGCGATGAACTGATCCCACGAACAGTGACTGTCTGTGAATCCAGGGCCTGACATGTGTCATTACTCAGTGCTACAGAGCTCAACTGTTGGAACTAATGAGGGCTGGACACCAACTCGGACGCTGACACTTTGGGTCTCTTCCAGTGATCTGTTGACAACTAAATGTAAACAACGTTGTGAGAATCCAAAAAGTCAAACAAGGGGAGTCATTAGGTCAGAATGATTCATCCCTCTGGGAGAAGATTTCAGGGCAATCTGTCCAACAGCTCCCCAAACATTTCACTCCGGACCAAAGCGTGGATTGACCAGCTGACCGACCAGCTGACATACGTAAACTCAACTTTCAGAGTGTTTTCGCTCAACATCAGGGAACACCGCGTCTGAAGAGTTTCTATCAACTTCATGGAAATGGGAATGAACATAAAACAAGTAACTGGGTCAAATCCGAGAGGACGTGAGTTTGCATCTCCGCCGGTTTCAGCTGCTGTCGTCACTTGGAGACCGAGAGCCTTAATGCCTTTAAAGTTCTGTCAACAACAAACATTAAGCACAACATTCGCTGGCTGCTATAGAGCAGAACGTCCACCATGTGATTCGCGTGATATTGACTCTACTCTGTGCTGCTTTCCAAAACCTTCCCGAAATACACAGCTCCACTGAAATCAGGATATTAGTCGTCTTCATTGACAGAAACAAGCTCCAGGATGCTGAAACACACCACATGACGGATGATCTGAGGAACCTCGGCTATCTTGTTGCAGCAAAGAAAAGGACTGTTTGTTCCTGCTGGGGGAATTTTCATGTTATCAAATATTCTCTCAGCACAAACGTCTCAGTGCCACGTTCTGTTCATCACTGCGGGTTTGACGTTTGCTGTCCCTGGACAGCACATATCGCCTGGCTTCATCTTACGCAATCCATTTGCTCCTACAGTATTTGACAGTTAGCACTGTTGAAGCCGGTAGCAGCAGATCTGTGAGCCCCTATACATAAAACATCAAGTGTAGGAGCCATAAGCTGCCTTCTGCTTCGCTCTGCTCGTAGCATGTGAAGCTACAGGACAGCAGACAGACATCGTGTGGAACAGAAAACACAGTCAGACCGTTTCTCTGTGCAGCTCAACCAATGCAAGAGCGGCTACGACCACAGAACCATCGGCAGCTGTGGCAGAGCAGAGGGGTGTTGGTTCATCTCTGTGCTGGTTCTGGTGTTTCTGGACTGAAAGGTGTTCCTAATGTTTGTGCTCCTCCATATGCTCGAAGACAGCCGCATGTTTCCATTGTCTTGTTTAAGAGTACGGTTACAGTGCTGACCTTCAGCTTTGTGTTGTTAAGACTCGAGGAAGCGCAGGAGTCCTTCTCACATACAGACCACAGTTTTAGGACACTGCACCTCAATACAAAAACTCCCACCTGCACACTGTATACAGTATTATATGTGCCATACACTCAGTGCTTTTACACTTTTTACAGTGTGTGAAAAAGGCTGCTAATCTGTTTGCACCGTCAAATCAAAGGTTACATACAGTCATTTAACCTCAGCCAGTGTTTCATTATGAGATGAACAACACAACAGAGCTGCGTCACAGAGGACGCTGACGTTTCTGTACCACACAGCTGCAGTTCGGGTGGTTTCAGACAGACCTTTTGTGTGTGTGAGGCCGCGCTTCCTGTCTGAGCGGCGGCGTGGCCACTCGTTACTGCTTCAATTCCTATTACTTGCATTACATGTATGGGGTGAAACGTTAGGCAATGTGAGTCCATGTTTCAGCTGGTAATTGTGTCCTCTGTGAGTTCAGTGACGTTAAGCCTTGAGGCTGAAGGGGAGTCCTTGTTAATGATGGCATGACATTTGCTGAACGCTTGTTTCTCTTCTTTGGCTGCTGGTGTCCACTTTGTAATCACTGACTCACATTGTGACACTTTCATGCTGATGAGCAGCGTTATGAGCTGCCAGCTCGCAGGGTTACCACTGCAGTTCTTCTCCAGCTCGGTCTTTCTGAGGCTTTCTATCTGCTGAACAACAATGACAAAAACAACTGCCGGCAGCACCAACAGGATAGATCAGCAGGAGCGTGGGCGTCCGCGGTGGCTGAGAAACACCAGAAGCCAACACTGACCTCACATGTTACGCAGAGAGCAGCGCTGTCAAGCCGACAACTTCTACAGTGAAAACTTTCATTTATAGAATAATTTACAGTTGCTGTATTCACTGCCATATCACTGCAGGTGCAGGACCTTTAGGGAGCAGATGCTGGAGGCAGAGAGGTGAGAGGCTGAAAAAACATGAATAAATGCAGAGTGAAGCTCAAAATTCATGTAAGCTGATGATGTCCAGTTTCTAAGCGCAAAAATAGCACTGCACAATTAGGCTTTCATTGGAAAAGCTCTCAAAACTTCCAAATCTGACTGCTGGGGCAACACTTGAGCTAATTATTTCAAGAGGTTGTGTTGAGGAGTGTGTAGTTAGCCTCCAGCCAACATGAAAAATGGGAGCGATACACAAAGCCTTGGGCTAAATTTATCTGATAAAGAAATGACCCAGTTGAAATTGGATCCTCAGACAAGCATTCATTTTTGTGAAAGCAGCTCCCAGAGCCGAGGTCATGAATCCTTCAGCTGTACCCTGCAGGTCTGGATCCAAAACAAGACATGATTAATCCATAAACAAGAGAAGTGAAGCAGAAAGTTAACTATGAAACACTATACAAAGAGTGCTGGACTGGGAGACGCAACAATGCTGCACCTGAGAAGTTAAAAAGTCTGAAAAATGTCACGTTTATATGCCGTACTTTGAGCGACAAAGGTACAAAGCAGCAGAACAGAAGCATCCTACACACCTTCTGCCATCCAGCTGAGGTATGAATAATAAAGGAGAAAAGGAAACGGTGCCATTATGTAAGCAATGAAGGTAAAACGAAAGAAGGGAAAACAATCTGGCTCTGCTAACAGTGGGCTGGAGAGCTGTCTGCACTCAGACGACCGGCAGCAGCAAGGAATAATAAACAGCCGTCACAAGACAAAAATCTGTTTCTGAAGCTGCAACGCTTTGTCCAACAAAAGACCGCAAGCACCAATGGAGGGTCTGGCCTCAGGGGAATACTCTGCTGTTCAACAGCAGAATAAAATATGTCCTCAGCTTATACAAACAACGAACATCGCCTTCAATAGGTTCGTTAAGTCATGCAGCCGCCGCGTCTGGCTGTCCGTTTGTTAACTGGACAACCAGTAACTTAAAAAACCACCAAATAATTAAACATGCACACAAAATAAAAGTGTCTCTAGTGTGTCTTTGATTCCATTTACTCTATAATTAGATTGATCTATTTAAAACCTGCTGCATTTATTTCTCATTGTTCTGAGAGACAGACCACAGATAATGTCTCAGGTCGGTGTCTTTGGCTCTATTATTCTACAGTAAGTCTTTCTGAATGGAAGTCAAGGATGTGTTTTGATAAGTTAACAGACGTGATATTTAGGCAGGAAATCCTGTCCTGATCATTTACAGTATAAAACAAAGAAATCATCAGAAGCTGAAAACTCAGAGAGGCTCCCTCAGCTGTCTCACGTACACAAACACACCTGCACACAGGTACGCACAAACAGAACCAACGTGGAGAAGCAGCGGCCAAAGTGAAAAACCTCCAGCTGCCCGAGGGAGGTGTTAATGTGAGAGGAATGTTTAGAGACAGCAGCGAGGACTTCATATCGAGTCGGCAGTGTGTCGCTGTAGATGATCAATTTTCTACCCTGTAGCTACGGAAAAGACACTGTGTGTGTGTGTGTGTGTGTGTGTGTGTGTGTGTGTGTGTGTGAGGCCTGACTGCTGATAAGAAAGGGATCAATACGAGTCTACAATGACTCCATGTTCCCTCAGCATATTGCAGCTGTACCGCTAACATCACCTCACTCATCCATCTGAACATCTGTCTCTGTCTCGTAGCTACAACCTCTGTCCTTTCTCATCCAGCCACGTAGTGTTCACATCACGTGCAGAGGACACAGATCTTACACCTTTTTTTCAATCAGTCTGTAAGGATTTGAAAAAGCCAGCAAGTGGCCATTGAGTTAAGTTTTTCCTACATTTGTTGATGTGTTGAAGACACAGAAGCAGACCTGACACCCTCTCCTGAGCGCAGTGTGATATACATTTGTTGATGTCCACCATCCTCCCTTTCTCACCGGTACAGTCCTGGGTCTGCCACTCCAGACACTGGCCGTAGGGGAAGGAGATGACGTAGGCCGAGGAGTCGACGCAGCGCTGCGTGCTGCTGCACCACATGCACTCCATGGCCTGGCTGGTGCAGTTGGCGCAGGTGGTGCGCAGAGAGCAGGGCGTCTTACAGGGACGAGCGCTCTGACTCTGTGGACTCCCTGATCAACGGGACAAATGGAGGAAAAGGCCAGAATTAAGCTGAGCGCGATACATCATGAGATAATGGTTCAGATCTGAGCTTTATCCTCTGCTCTCTCTCTCTCCTTTTTCAGCGTTCTTCCTCACCGGCGGGTTTCTCACAGATGAGGCCGTCGGTGGTCGCCGTGCAGGGGTTGGCTTTCAGCCCGGCCACCTCTGCTCGCTCCAGGTAGGCGCAGAAGCCCGAGTCGCTGGGCTCTCCGGGTAACCATCGCAGGCTGGTGTTGGTGAAGGGCGACACATCCTCCCAGCCCCAGTACGACACGTTGATCTTCCTCAAGCCCACCCAGGGGGATAACCTCTGCAGGGGGAGAGAAAAAACATGTTGGAGATCTGAAATATCTTTAATTAATAACAGCAGATCTTAGGTCAAACATGGTGGAGCTCACTTCCAACGAGAGAAAACACAGAGATTTAAGCTGCAGATCAGCTAGAAAACTGAGAAGTAATCCTGATAAACTTTTGTTTCTTCTTTTCTGTGTTGGTTTGATTCTGTTAAAAACACTAAAAAGGAAAATAATGAGCACTAATTGGATTCACGTGCACACGGGGACAATCACACCCAACAGGAGCAAGGACTCACAGCCGAGTGCACGGAGTGAAGTAACGGACAAGTTTTCTTCCAGAAGGCTGAGAAACAAACGCAATGTTGCTTTGACATGAAAGTGGATCCAAATCAAACCTTCAGCAAATTACTGTGATTGTTATTAAAGCAGAAACTATAATTATAGCAGCTTAGTGGAGTTCAGTGAACATGTGAATTATTTCCTGCCAAACTAGCGCGATTTGTTTCATAATGATGATCATGATTGATGATCATCACATCATCACTGTTAACGTTTCATTTGATGGAAGTCAGAAGGATTTTCCCACAGCTGTGATGGAAAACATGGAAACGCCTCAAACTTTACACTTTCCTCTTACAGCTTCCAGAAACATCCACAGGTTGGCGCCACCTTGTCTCCAGTTCCTCTGTGGAGTCTCAGGTTTCAAACAACACCTCACTTAACCAATCACGATCTGCCACACGAGCCAAGCAAAGGAATATAAAGGAATATTGAAGCAAAGCAGCCAATAGCACTCTGAGTTGAAGAGAAGGGCCAATCACAACCAACTCTGCAGATGACTGACGCTTCGAACAGCCAATGAAACTCTGAAGAGGTGAGGCTTCAAGCTGTGGTCCCACTGTGTTTCCCAGCTAATAAATCCCAGATAAAGTCATCTGCAAGAATCTTCTTGTAAAAAACGCTCAGACCTCAGACCAAACCTTCTCCTTCAGTGTGTTCAAACTTCCATCACTCACCATCAGCAGCACGAACAGCGAGTGTGACTGCTGGGGATAAGGCTCAGAGTGCTGCCCTCACATGGTTTAAGAAAGGCTTTCAGTTACTTTGCTCTGCCTTGGAGGCGTTTTAGTGTCACTCTTACTGGACTGATTTATCTAGAAAAACAGCCACTTCTCTAGAAGACAGAAGAAGAAAGAGAACCATACTTTGTTCCAGTCGACAGCGTCCAGATATCTGCTCACATTTCTCCTGACGCTGCAGAAAAAGTCTGCGTGTGGTCGAACATGTCAGGGTCTCCAGTAACAGCCCCCCATAAACACCACAGGTCCACGTTCAGTGGAAACAAACGTTCACATCCTGTCACTCATCGGCACGACGAGAAGTGATGACGAAGCTTCTCCTGCTTCATGGTGGGCTCAGACGATCACTCCTGTTTATTTTTAGTTTAAGAAAGCTCGCTGGAAACATCCTGAGGAGACGTTCACTCCTCTGAACTCCTCATGGTGCTGCGAGAGATTTTTTAACACGTCTGAATGTTGAAATCAGCCTGAAATTATCACAGCTGTGGTGTAAAATTTCCACATTATTAATGTTAATATGCTTTTTCAGATGCTAACAGAGAGCTGTGAAACCACAGCGCTGGGTTCTTCCATTGATTAGATGTTGTTGAACACTTGTGCTCGATTACTCAGCTTTTATGATCTCCACTCGCTGACATCTACTAATAAACAACTATGTATTTATGACGCCACGGTAACAAATTGTCTGGCAGCTTATAATAAATCTCAGTGTCATAGAAGCAGTATACAGTCTGTAGTTTGGGTCTTAAAATGAACTGAATATCGCTCCACTTGTCCACAGTGGAACAGTTCAGTCCTTCAGTCTCCACAGGAAACATAAAGGAAGCTGAAAGCTAAAATTATTTTCAGATGCAGCCATTTAATTAGACTACACATATGTATATGGTGCTGCCACAAACGCACCGTGGCTCTGAGGAAATTGCATTTGTTTCTTTCATTACTTTCAGTATAAAGCAGCCTGATGAGATGCAGGTATTTTTACACACTTATTAAAAGGGAATGCTCAGATTTATTCAAGTCTGTCTAACACAATGCTCGTCATACACTGTTTGTTAATAAAGTTAGTGGTTGCTGTAATGGCTCACGTCCTCTCCAGACTGGCCTTGATGTGATCCCTCTCTAACACAGTCGAGGCAAAGAGATGCAGGACGCGCTCCTCGGGAAAATGTATTCTAAATTACAGCCAACGGAGAGGTTTCACATCAAGTGGGTATTTTCCAGAGTTAAATTATTCTGAGTGTAAAATTCTGCCTGTCCGTCTGTCTGTGTCCACAGACTGTTTCCTCGCTGAGCTGCAGAGGAGGGAGGTAACACAGAGAAGGCGTTTCATGCTGAAAAGACTTAGGATAGCCACTCCGTGTGTCTCAGTCAGACTGTGGAAGCCTCATTAGGTCATCTTCAGCTGACCTTCACGATTCATTTTTCCATGGATTCTGTCTGACATTAGAGCTGAAGCAGGATGGGTCATTTAATCATCACTATCAACGAGAAGAACGATCGCAGGCCGATAATTAACGCTTACAAACCCAACTTCTCAGGTTTAATAATCACAAGACATAAGACAACATTAGCGTGTGCACTGATTTAAAAGCTCAGCTTTGCTCAGTCAGGCACAGACACGCCTGTAACGTACTTTCAAACTACTTTAAGCTCATATTAAACTGGACAAGCTTAGCTAACATGAAGTTTGGCTTTTATATCATTAATAACCTTAAGTAGCATTTTATGGAGGCGGGAAACAGCTTTGACCAACAAAGGCCTGTCACATGTCATTCATTTACTCTGATTTGTTTTCACACCACCCACCTTGTCTTGCAGCTGGTATTTTTGTAGCTCTTCCAGAACAAAATTGACCTGTTTGTCTGTGAGCAAAGAGGCTATATTTCCTCCCAGGTTCTTGCAGTAGTGCTGGGCGTTATCATAGCTCTCTCTGCTGGAGTTGATCCTCAGGCAGGCCTCCCCGACATGATGCCAGCCCTCCCCACACAGCTGGCCTGCACACAAACACACATCAGTTTAATTTCATCACATCATCACATTCAATTTAACCATGTCTGCAGTGGGTTTAGCATGTTAGCTCAGTAATGTCTTGAATAGTAAATTAGGTTAGCATACCAAGTTATTATGTCAACAGCTCTACAGTTAGCATTAGCTTAGATGCTTGCTAACACTAGCATATAATTGAACATGCCATCATTAGCATGTGTAACATTTAATCAAGTTTTAAATTCAAGCTCAATCGTCTTTTCCACTGAAGGAAATAAGAGAGAAAACAGCAGACGACAGAAAGTAAGCAGTGTAAGTCAAAAAAAAGGAGTCAGAAGCAGAAAAAGCAGACGGCAGGAGGATTAGACAATGTTTACTTGGTCGAGGTAAACCACAGCCAGCAAACAAGCCCAAAAAGGAAAATGCAGGAGTGATGGATGCTGGTCGAGGGCTGGTACACACAGACTGAGACTAATGAGTACTGAGGAGCAGGTGTGCAGGCAGGTGGACAGTCAGGTGAACAGCAAAGGAGGGACGATCACTGAGGGCAACTTGTGGACAGGAGGGGAATTACACTGCAATTCAAAGCTAATGTGATGGCCTGGATAAGAAACTGTGCTGAAGATTGAACAGCTTTACGAGAAATATGTCTGGTTAATGTGGTTCATCAGTCCCAAATCTTAATGCACTGGCTTTAGAGGCTTAGGTTGATGTATGATGTTATTTTAGATCAGAGCCACACAGCTGCTCTGAACTGACCTGACTCATCAGTGACAAACAGTTCCAGGAGAACTGTGCTGCACATGGGACACAGAAAAGTGGATGTGTGTGGTATCTGCAGGGTCTAATAAGAACGGCTGAGTGAGACTGGCAGACAAACTCACCACAACAACACATACACACTCATTGTTCTTGGCAGGGTCACTTGATAGCGTCTTTTGGCAGACTATAATAGTAGAGAGGCCGTTCAATTAGCTGCGATGAAAGGGAAGAAAAAGTCATTCTGCCTCCGCTGAGCAGCGATGTTTATTTTGGACTCCATGACTGATTACATTCACAGGCCCATAATGGCTTCCATCACCCATCTTTTCATGCCACAGAAAAGAAAATACCTGCTTTCTTTATTTTTCTCCCCCTGAGCAATGGCAATGGGCATTAATTGACCAAAACGAGAGGAGAAAGGCCGAATGGGGCAAAGAGAGGAGGAGTACAAAATAAACAGATAGATTAGGTTATGGTCTTTGTGTAAGAGCAGAGATAGACGTGTCAGGCCATTTAGGATAATTAGTCATAACACAGTGTCTAAAGAAAAGGCCACAGCTGCCACGGTGGCTGAGCTAGTTCCCATTACAGCCAGTGTTACTGTGAATGTGTCATCACCGAAAACAGTGTGCCGCGCTGAATGGACTCAGAAACACACACAGGCATACTAATTTCATCAGCGTGGACAGTGACCCTCATACAGGCCCCGTCCTAAAGGCACCGCTCACACACACACAGACCGCAGGAGAGACAGCAAGCCGCCATTTTGAAGTGACCACGATACACAAGCTGGCACCGGCCGCCGAGACTCAACAATGCAATGTGAAAGTTGAGCAAGTTTCAACTTCACGCAAATGTTGTCTGATGTGTGGTGGCCTACGTGTTTGGATTCACACAGAAAACAGGTCGTTTTTTTTTACAAGCTTTGAATGAAACAGAGGAAAAAATGATCATAGCTGTCTCTGCCTTTCCGCCCAGTTCTCAACAAACACTGGATATACTGGAAGGAAAATGTCCTGTCAGGGTTGGAGCTACTCTGGTAAAAAGCAGCAGGAAATGAACTTCACTGTGTGCCAGTGTGAAGGGAAAGCCTGGAAATAACAGCCCAGTCAGTCATATGAACACAACACAGAAACATCGATCTGAGGCTGTTTAGAGGCAAACGTCTGCATTACATTAGAGCTGCAAAGCTGCAAGAATGGAAACTGGACTCAGACCAAACATGGCCCTCAACGGGGTCAAAAAGCCAAATGCAGCATCAGAGAGCATGACTGCGGTTCAATGTGAAGTCGTCTGATGACCACAGAATACAGTGATTACGCCCCAACAGGACATCTGGGTCATATATAATCATTGTTTCTTACAGCTTTTAAAACACTGGATCTCAACACAGATCCCAAATACTTTCTTTCTGGGCCGTAAGTCAGTGCACCAAATTCACACTGTTTCACCTCAGCTGAACAACAGAGCCGGCTAACACTTCATAACAAAGCAAAGGGGGAGGCAGCGGGGGAGGATGTGTACCAGGCTACAGGGCCTTGATGTGTACAGAAGAAAGGGAGCAAACACAACAGCAGCCTCTGCTTACAGCGACTGCAAACTTCCATCTCATACTGCAGCAAAGCAGGCTAGCTAGCAGGCCATTAGCGAAGCAGAACACAGCGTGGAAGCGCATCATCTGTGGATTCAAACAGCAAGGGTATTTCCTTTGCCCTGAGTCATACCAGCACCAGAGTCAAAGCCAGAGCAGCTTTAGCTACAGGCTCCGCAGCACAGCGGAGCACGGAGGACGTTGTGGACTCAAGTTTATTAGTCAGCCAAGAATCCATATTCAGAACCTCCAGTAAACACTTCTAATTGGCCTACTTCCCTTTGCAGCTGAGAGCAGAGCACATTTCTCAAGTATGTGTTCATGAATGTATGCTAATCCCCGCTGTGCACATGCCTGCATGGATGTGAGAGTGTTGATTTGTGAGGACCACTAATAACATGCAGCCGGTTAGTGTGGGAACACGCAGATGTTCTGAAGCTCTGTGTGTGTGTGTGCGTGTGTGTGTGCTGTACCATATGACTGACTGAACACAGCACTTCCTCAACACCTTTGATTGGCAAATATATTCGTACGGAGATGATGATGAGAAAGACAGCCAGAATGTGAACAGTGTTCACGCCAGCGTCACGTGTGTAATCAAAGATCCACTAATGCATGCATGCATCTGTGAAACTGTTTATGCAAGTTTGAGCGTGTTGATTTTTGCTGCATAATGTCTCAACTTGCCTCAGGAAGCCACTTAGGAACCAACTCACAGGTGCAAGAAGTTCTCCTCTTACTTGGAATAAAAATGAGCTTCATGGATTTAATTTGAAGCACATCCTCAAGAAACATACTGAGAAAAGAAAAAGGCAGGATCCACTGTCTACTGTACTGACGCGCTGAATAAAATGGCTAATTGTCATATCCAAATCTCATTTTCATGCTGGAGGTCCCTGTGGCTGCTGGATCAGGCTGAAATGGTGCATCTGATCCAGATATAGAAACCTGAAGCGGGAACAATCCTGCATGTTTAGTGTAACCTCTGTATGTGCATGCAGAAGCGTGTGGCAGGCTGCGTGCACGCTCCTCGCCGTGTGCTCGAGTGCGTCTCCTCACCGGGCAGCGCCTGACACTCCTGCTGCTGCAGCTCCCACTGGCAGTTGGCGTTGAGGGAGCAGCTCCTGCAGTTGGCCAGTCGGAAACACTCCTGCTCCTCCCTGCGCTTACACCTGGACGCCTCCCTCACCGACTTCAAACACACACACAGAGGAAACGACATCAGCCCAGTTAGACTTCATCAGCAGCGTCCTCTTTCATAGTAAATGCGATAAAGTTAGAGGAATCGACTCAGCATGCAACAAAAGCTGAGGATGGATCGAGTTTGGTGGTTGAATCAAGCAGCCGAGCAGATCATGCAGAGTGAAGAGAGAGAGGGACACACCACACTTTTACTGAAGCTGTGTTTACTCTGTATGCTTTGTGCGTCTCACAAACACAACGGCAAACAGCAACTTCATCTACGACGTCAGAAGAATCGCGATAGTCACGCTGGTAGAAACGTTCTGGAAGAACAGACTGTCAGAAACTACTTGTTTTTAATTAGAAAGTTTCCTGATGAAGTGAACTGACTTTATTAAATGTGTCAATCTTTGTTCTGTTTTATCAAAGCAAACAGATTTTAACCCATCGTTATAAAAGGATGAAAATATGTTATAACTTTATGATTTTTGTCTTTTTTTAAAGGCCAAGCTACATAACTGTGAATATCACAACAATCTACTGTTTATTTGACCCTGTTTTGGTCTTATTCATCAGAGGATGCTGCAAACTTCTACATTTTATGACTTACCACCTCATGAAAGGCAGCTTTTGTTTGGTACTTTGTTAGTTAGCAGGATGTGAAGAAGTGATTTGAATTAAGTTTTCAGCTCATGGGTCGAGGGATAAGTGCTGAAAGACTTCACAGTGTTTTTAGTTATTGTATCTAAAAAAAATAAACATTTTAGACATTTTTCATTAACTGCTGCAGTTATTGCAGCATTCTGTGCAATCAAGAGTCTGACAATTGGTTGAGTGTTCGCTCTCTGAGTGCAAATGATAAGCAGAATTTATATTTCCGGACACGTTTAAGATTCAGTTTTTCTCATCCAAACGATCCATCCAGCATCCATCTGCAGATAAATACAGCTGCACAGTTTAAAACGCAGTCTCGTTCTTTTTGCATGTCGTTTTGTTGATTTGAATGTTTCACATGCAAAAATCTATTTAACCATTATTTTCATGTGATGGAGCAGAAACCTGCTGCCTTCAGACGGTCTGTGGAGGTCACTAACTGTCGTTCTCCTGTCTGTCTGCCATTAGAGGCATAACCAGAACTTGTGTGATCGCGTCAGCAGGTTGAAAGAATGAATGAAAGTGAAACGATGCGGAAAACATGAAAAAGGGGTTTGTGTGATGTTAGAGGGCACAGTGCAGGCGTGCCTTCACCAAACGAAGAGACAAAATGTTCTAGAATACAAGTGCGTGGAGCTGAGCTGTCAACCTGCTCTGATCAGGTGACCATCAGGCAGCACAAGACGCAACCACATCTTCTACCGCCCCTCTCCGCCCACTGGAGGGTCAGGCTCCTCACCAAGACAACAAACTCACTCAGGCAAGTAAATAACCTCAATGCATCTCTGGAAAATAGCAACTGTCAGAACGCAAGGCTGCGCTCCAGACACCAAAGTGAGGCCCCAAGTCTCTTAACAGCATGGCGTTTGTTAGAAAAGGATGAGGATTGACCCCAATTTCCATTTAACTGCTGATCTCGACCTCATGCACCCTGACCTGAGCCTAACAGGAAGTGTCAAGTGTCAGATAATACACACATGTCCCCTCCTTCTGGCTCCGTGCTTCCACAAGCTCAGCTGATGCTCAGACAACATGGATGGTGGGGGAGACAGAGACAGAGCGCCGCCATGCTGCTGGGCCAGCTCCAGAGTCAGCTGCACACACGCAGACACACACACACACGCACACAGACACACACAAACACACATTAAACCCGGCCAAGCACACACAAACAGACAAAAGCATCATGCAGACACACAAACAAGGAAAGACAGAGAAAGCAGGGTTAAGAGTAAACACAGAGAAACAAAACGAGCAAAAGTACAAAAAAGAATAAAAACTCAGTTATTAATATAAATCACATCTAAAAATACACTGTATCACCTTATGGATGAGACTGTGTGTGTGTGTGTGTGTGTGTGTGTGTGTGTGTGTGTGTGTGTGTGTGTGTGTGTGTGTGAGTGTGTCGTTTAAAAGGGCTGACACACTGACAAACATCTTTTAATGTTAGTCTTATACCAAATGTCACCTTTCATAACGTAATGGGCAGACTGATAGAAAGACAGATACTTTATTCATCCCATTATTCAGGGAAATCCACACTGAAATCCACAGAGCACATTCATGCTCCACAGAGGATGAACCTTTCTGACCTCATAGCTGTCCCTCTAGCACCACCCTTGGGATAAACTCCAAACTTTTTCGTCCTGGTGGAGAGGCTCTACGATGAACAGCATCACTGACAGTGAAACTCACCACGGTGCAGTTACTGGCTGCAGAGATGCACTTCCTGTCCTCACACCACTGACAGCCCCGCGTGTTGGCAGTGCAGCTCGCACAGTCCGAGAAGCGGAAACACTGCTCATCTGTACTGTCTGGAAGAGGCCACGACACACACATGACCACACACACATGACCACACACACATGACCACACACACACAACATTCAGCAGGTCAGGCTATATTTTCACTTCACTGTGTAATAATGCTTTTCACCTCCTCAGAGACTGAAGAGTGAATCACATCAACATTATTAAGGAAGAAGGCAAACGTGGAGCAGCTTCAGGCGGACACAGATACTATTATTCAGCACTGAAAACATAACATAGCCTGTCCACACATAAAGCTCTTAAGCTTGCAGCTGTCATGGTGAACTCTCTTTGACAATGCTTCAGTCCCTCAGGGCTTCAGTTTTTACTCTTTTCTGTACTGAAAAAGATTTATTCATCTTTTGGGAATTCAGAAAGAACCAGACGTTTGCCAATCGGTCGTCACTAATCATCATCTGCTGACAAGTGTTTCAATGCCAATGCCGAGATGAGCACCGGAGCAGAAAGTCAGTCGCTTTGCATCAGTCTGAGGGCATGAGCAGCACTGCAACGTCCATCTGGCACTTCTTCAAAGTACCTGCTTCATGTCAGGAAACTGTTCTTCAGACTCATGTGGAGTCCATGTGAGAGCGAGTCATGCTCTCATGAACATGTAATTACCATGTTTGAGTGTAATTAAAGGTATTTACACATGGAGCAGAGAGGTATGTCGTGCAGGTTTATTTCTCTTTGGTCAGTCATACATGCTGCACGCTGTTTGCAGAATAAACATGTGTGTGAGATTAAAGCTGAGGCTGAGCACTGAGCTCATGTTAATCCAGGACCACGTCTGAGCTGTCTGGCAGCAATTCTCCCATTTCTGTATAACTTCAGATTCTTGTGTTTTACTACCAATCTACAGTCTCTTCTGTGTGTATTTCTGTTACATACATTTTGTGTGGTGAGGCAGTTTAACTGGAGATTGATCTGAAAGGTCGGCACTTAGTTATTTTCACTGTGATGAATCACACAACTTAAGCACACTTCAAGTACATTTCACAGAAAGACATATAAATCAACAGATGCTTGAATGGTGGTGAAGTTTTAACATGAAAAGCCAGTATATGGTCCTTTAACGCGGTCCATCCATGTGTACCATCCTTCCACTGAAACCTGACAGTGGGACCATCAGCACAACTGCTTTTCATTTAAAGCTGCAGCCTGAAGCCGAATACCTGGAAAAGATAGTGAATCTACATCTGGCGGAGACAGATGACGGGGAGGAGGAGGAGGGTTCAGACTGAAACTAATTACTTCAAAATGAGGTAATTGCTGCAGCACTGACCTTCTGTTCCTATAATTACACTACGCAAACAAACTTCAGAAGCCAAATCCTTCAGAATAATTATTATTCTCATTTAAAAATAGTCCTTTTGGGAGAAACACTTACGTGCTCTGTGCTTCAGGGAAAACTGTTGACAGGACAGTGAAAATATTTAGGGAGACAGAGACGACAGTCTGGCAGACAGGAGTGACGTACCCGGTCGTTCAGGGCAGAAAGGAGGAGGAAACATGTGCTCAGGCACTTTGGGCTCCCAGGGGACACATCTGCTGTTGGCCCAATGGCAGCGAAGGCCCGGCCCGGCAGCAGCACACACAGCAGGGTTAGAAAAGGCCGGGCAGGACGGAGGGGTGTAGGCCAGCACGTCGTTCAGAAGGAGGCCCGAGAAACCTCCAAAGATGTACATGGAACTGAAGGAGACACAGAGAGGATTACACGGCACCACAAGAGCGACAGAGACCTGCACAAACAGCAAGAGAGAGAACGTCTGAAAGATACAAGAAACGCCTGCAGAGACGAAGACAGACGGAGGAATGTTAAGAAGGCAGCAGAAGCTTTCAAAAAGGAAGATGAACTTTGGTTTGAGATAAAAAACGGGGGAGAAGAAGTGGTCTGGAGCTGGCCTTTTGAAGTTCAAAGCTGACATTTCTGTGCTCAAAGCTGACTTTTTGCTGGGTAAATGGTGTTAAAGGGTCAGACCATTATTTCTGAGTTCAGCAGTAAGTCGCTCTTCATCGTGATGGGACTCCTGAACTGTTTTAAGTGTTGTCAGTTACAGTTTTGATCAGCAGTGTTTCTGTATTCTATCAACTTAGAAAACACTGAATACTCTTTGATTTGAGGGATTGATGATGTTTGAATAAATCTGCATCAGACTCGGTCGAAGCTCTGAGAAAAAACATGTGTGACATCTACATTTCACCAGGCTCGGAACAACCACAAGAGAAGGCGGCTGAGATATGCAGGCTGCATCAATCGCTCCCTTGCTTAGCTTTTTTTACACAGTCTCATGCAGCTCTTCCTTTGTGAGTGAACGGCTGACAGTACAGCGATTCAAACACCGCGCTCAGATTGTTATAGAAACCACAGCACAAAGATGGAAGAACTGGATCGACCAACCTTCCTGTGTGAATGATGCTACAGCGAAACACAGAGATAACAGATTCAGAAATGGGAAAGGTGTAAACAGAGCTCTCAAGGTAATAAAGACAGATACACAGTGCACATATACACTACATCTATATATAGATGGTGCAGAGAAAGTTACTGAGAAAGTGAAGCGGGAGAAACATGCACATATAGGCAGGAGGTGTCAAGTTTCTAAGCAGAGAGCTTCAGAGAAGTCAGCAGAGGGAGAAGTGACAAGAGAAGTGTAAACTGAAACTAAATTTAACATCCAGATAAAGAAATCAGTCCAAAAACTACACAACAAAACCGCAATGTGGCAAAGGGAAGAGCAGAGAGGAAAGTCAGCCGAGACTCTCTGCGCCTCCAAAAGTTAGAGGACGCTGCAGGAAGACATGAAGGAAATGAACAATGTGCTTAGAATAATGCATGCTGAAGAGATGATCATTTGCATAACTGTAATTGAGCAGTTAAGTAGATTATTTACCAGTTTCACCCAGAGATGAGCATCAGTGTTAGCAAATTAGCACCTCTGAATCTTCAGAGAAGTGGAGAAACGAGCTCTGTCTCCTACAAAATGCATTTCTATACAGCTGATTAGCAACGGCAAATGCATTTTAAAGGAAATGTAATAACTGTTGTGGTCCTGCTTTTTGTTGTGTTTGCTCTTACTGACTTCTCTCTCCCCCTTCCTGCAGTGTGAGTGCCGAGGGGCGGGGCGATCCCCTGGAGCACTGGTCTCCTGGCACACCTGCAGCTTGTTCTGCCTGATCAGCCGGCTTCATAAGCCACCCTCTCTTTGGGTGCTTTTCATTACATAAATTGGTCTCCTCCACTCGCTTCCTCTCCTCACGTCTTAGCTCCGCCCAGTGAGGACATGAAAGAGGGATGCGAGGAAGGGACGTGAGGACGGAGGAGACGAAACTCTGAAATGAAAAATCCTCGCTCCACAGCGTCAGTCTGAAGCGACGTCAATTACTGATGACGTTTGCACAGCTGTAAAAGCTGTAAAACGTGATATTATGGTCAGGTCTGCAGTCAGACTGTTCTACTCCTGATTGCTATTGATGAGGTTTCAATTAAATGCCGTTAGAGGCGTAACAGAGGACGGCTGTGTGGTAGATTAAACCAACAGCCTTGTAGCCTCGCTTTAAAAAACCGTAATATACCAAGAATTTTCATTAATTTCTTGGTGACAGATACAGTTGTTAAAAGGACACAACTGAAACAAGAATCAAAATTACATTTGTGAAGACCTGCTCCCGCCATGATTCAAACGTGCGCCACATACGACACGCCCCTTAAATAATAAAAGACTTCGTAGGATACACCAGTGTATCCTCACTCTGATCTCCTTCAGAAGCCTCCTCTCTCCTCGCTCCTCGTCTCCTTCAGGTGCATTTGAGCAATTGGAAGATCCTTCATCATGGCGGAGGGGAAACGACTTCCGGGTCGACGAAGGGGAGAGGAGACGAGGAGGCACAATTAAATGTAATGAAGAGCACCCTTTGTCTCCAGTGCCAGATTATTCTCACTGCTTCCTGCATGTTATTGCACTGCCTGAGATCTTCTGCCCCTCGCCACGAGTTAATTCCTCCAGTGTTTGTATCTCTAGTAGTGAGCTTTTGGTGCTTTGCCACCTTTTTTGTGTTGTACTTTGTTCCTGACTTTTCTCCCTGACTGCAGGTGATTTTCTGTTCGGAGTTTTAGTTGATACTTTCCACCAGTGAGTATTTCTGTTGATACTTTGTTCGTACTGTCGTTCCTAAGAACTGAATTTCTGTTGCTACTTTGTCAATAAATCTTTTTGTGCCACTCTCTGCATCTGGGTCCTGGTGTCCTTGGTCTGGCCATAACAATAACAAGCCAATCACATTTTGTATGAACGTAATGAAACGTAGTATTTCTATAAGTATTCCCCTGATGAAGCTCAGCGGAGATGACCAACAGCAAAGCAGCATGGGGGGAGGAAAGAAACTCACCCGTTGCTAACCACGGCCGAATGTCCAAAGCGGTTGATGTCCCGATGTAGACCTGGTCTGGGGAGGACAGTCCACTCATCACAGGCTGCAGAGAAGCACACACAAACACGCACACACACGTGTAAATACAGTATTTTAGCTTTGTGTGTATTTCTTTAATGAGAAACCACTAAATGTCAGGAAGAAACAGCCAAACACTGTTATTAAGCACCTATTTCTTCAGTGAGTGATAATGCACCCTGACATGTTCCAGTGTGAGAAAACAACACACAGAGCAGATGTGAGGCGTGATTTTAGGTCGAGTCAATCCTTTCTCTTCGAAACCACAGCGAGAGCACCAAACATCATCATCCACCTTTTAAAAATCAGTCAGCTGCTGTGCTTTAACTCAGTGGTTTTCAAAGAGGGGGCTGCCAGGGGGCCCTAGGGGGCCTCAGAAAATTGGAGGGAAGTTAAGAAAAAAAGCAAAACATGTTAATAATATTCTTATGCTAAACAAATGTAATAATTATTGAATAAGGTGAACACACAATCGAGAGAGGTTTGATTTCTTGTGTTCTGTTCTTGTCTGTCAACAGTTTGTTGAAAAGTTCATTATTCAGTGGGATTATAATACAGTGTTTAAAACAAGTTCGTTAGTATTCTTATGCTAAACAAATGTCAAAATTATTGAATAGTGAATAAAAGTAGGAAAATCATTCTAAAAGTTGATGTTTCTTTACATATTTTGTAGCATTGTCGGTGGATTTGCAAAGGGGGTCCCCAGCCAGAAGCTAATGCTGTTTGGGGGGCCATGGCATGGAAAAGTTTGGGAACCCCTGCTTTAACTGACAGGTAAACAAAGGCTCCGTTCATTAAAAAATAATAAACTATAAAGCTGATGAAAGTCTTGAGAGCTGCTGTACATTTGGAAGACGCCTCCCTGACTGTTAGTGAGTATGTAAGTGTATATATCTCATCATCACATCATCCACCACCTCTTCTCTCCTTTTTCTTCAAGTAAGCAGTAAGTGAGTGCCTACAGGAGGAGAGAACAGAGGAGGGTGACCCACAGTTCAACCTCCACCCTTAATTTCATTAGGAGGAATAAGCAGTCATTATCCTAACCTTTCCACATCAAACTGTGCTGATATTGAGAAGATAGGGAAGATAATCTGGGAGATGACTTCATAAAACACTTCACGGCACCAAATATCACCATAAATTATCTCGCTGGCTCTCTTTCTCTAGTTATCATTGGAGTTATCAGCTCTGTGTATTTTACTATTTGGGTTTTACAACTCTCTGATGTTTTAATGACCCCTACGTGCTCCCATTATATTAATATGGAAATGACTCTGTGTGTGTGTGTGTGTGTGTGTGTGTGTGTGTGTGTGTGTGTGTGTGTGTGTGTGTGTGTGTGTGTGTGTGAGCCTGTGGTGTGTTAGTGTAAATGTGCCATTTAGCCAGATGAGCCTTCCCTGAACGTAAACGGAGAGCCGGCAGAGACGGGGACTCGGGGCCGCCAGGTTGCTAACGACCTCGTTAAATGGGGTGCTAATTGGGAGCGCTTGTTTAAGAACGAAGGATGCGGCAGAGGACACGGTGAGGGGCTATAAGGAGGGGGGGTCGTTCTAATCAGCACCAAGAGCAATGAGTTCATCACCATCGGGGGTTAAAGGTCGCTCACATTAACATGAAGTGACGCTGATACGATGGAGCAGATCTGAAGCCTGGCAGAACTGTGACCAGGTGGGAACTGTGAACAGGCGCATGTTTCCCTCTGTTTAGCTTTTCAGGAAGACCATGAAGTGACACCTGCCCCAGCCACGAGCTTAAAGATGACACATTCAGCTGAGAACTGATGCTTGGATAGCTGCTTTCAGCCTTTGTGCTATGCTATGCTAAGCTAACTGACTGCTGAGGCTGGCTGCAGCTTCACAGTGTACCGACAGAGTGGTACTGAGAGTTTTATGTCACCGTATTTCTCACTACGTCAGATTATTCCTTTTGTTCTGTGTTCACAGTGAACGTGCAGCCCAGCAGCCCCGCACGTAACATTCATACTGAACAATGCTAATGCTCAGAAGACAGAAGGGACGGGCTACAGTAGCCAGGATGTGCTGATAGGAGCAGCAAAAGGGATAAAACTGCTGTTTCTAATTAGTTTTTGTTATATTTCAGTTTATTTTATCTCCCAAATCTTTGCCATTGTTCATGACACTGGGACGCGCAGCCCAGTAACAACATTCTGACTGGTAATGAGGTTGTTTAAATAGCATCTACCGCCATTAAATTAAATATTAATATTTATGTTGCATTGAAACAAACACAGAAAATAAATGTGTAATGAAAAGCGTGTGATTGGTGAAACTTGCTGGGGGCAGTACAGCCTCAAAAGGAAGTGCCGTCTGAGAGACACAACTCAGGGATGACATTCTGTAAACTAAAAAAGACTTCTTTGAGACGGATATAATAATTCCCACTGAGCAGAGCCGAGCCTCAGAGGTTGAGTGCGACACTAACAACACATACTGAATACTATAATAAGGCTGTGAAGGAGGTAAAGTGTGCTGAGCAACCTGCCAGACGGCTGGAGATCTGAATCTGTGACACGTGTGAAATCCATTTCTCCATCTTGCACTAATGCTGAGGTTTTGTCAGCTTGTTTTAATATAACCTGTAAACCCTGGAGCTCAGCAGCACCTCTGTGGTGATCACCTGTCAGCAGGAGCATGTGACACGCGCCGGGACCAAAGTTTAAATATGTATTTGGTTAAGGGCACAAAGGTCGCACTTGGTTTCATTTCTGTTAGGGGGCTTTAAATGGTCTGGGGGGGTTTAGTTCTGTCAGGTTTGCAGACTGACGGTGGATGACTGATGGGCGTATTGTGCCTCTGATGTCTTGTAGCTAAACCAGTCTGCATGAGATGCAGCTATGCAGCTTTTTTGTTCGTCAAATGGTTCAAATTAACAATACCTGATTTCCAAACTCCAACCACAGCTCAAACTTATCCCCCTGAATGAAAACGGATCACAGCTTCACTGACTTTTGATCTCATCTTCTGGGCACACACACCTGAACCGACCACCCTGACACTGATGCTACCAGACTGCCCACCAAAGAACTGCAGGCTCAACAGATCGTTATCAGCCACAACACAAACACACACGCGCGGACACACGCATCAACACGGATTTTAATTTCCTCTCAGGATATGAAAAAGTCTGTGTTAATAATGCATGGTGAGTCCAGAACAGGCGGGCTGGGCTGATTGACAGTTTGATCTGATCTGCACTAATGGAGGACTTGATGAAGATGGGCGAAAGGAGGAGGAGGAGGTTTGAACGGCAGCCACTGCCTCCAATATATCACGGCTCCCAACGTCTTCCAAACTCCAAAAAGCCCTGGGCTTTTCAGCGGGCTGTGCCGTGTGTGTGTGTGTGTGTGTGTGTGTGTGTGTGTGTGTGTGTGTGTGCCTGTGGTGTGTCAACTTGGAGAGGACCGCGTTTTTAATCAGAGTTCATTTTCCCCCAAATCTAATTAGAAGTGTGAGGGTGGCAGGGTTGAGGGGAGGATGGGGGAGCTGGAGGGGGAGAGGGGGAATTAAATCCAAATGAAAAGTGCCTTCCGTGTCGACCTGAATCTAATGTGTGGCAGCAGAAGAGCAGGAGAAGCTAATAACGGCGCGTCGCCCCTCCAAGGTTAGCACGGCAAAACAAAAACAAATTAGCGCTCGAAACCCTCCACTCGCAGCCGAGGACAGGAGGAGCAAATGAAGACGAGACGAGGGATGGAGAGAAGTGACTTCCACAGGTGGAACAATTCATTATCTGAGAGGAGAGAGGAAGAGGAGGAGGAGGAGGAAGCATGAGAAGGTGGACAGATGAGTGAGATACTGTGTAATCTTGAGGAATCTGAAGAAATGCTTTATTTTAAGGGTACCTTCACTTCTGCTGTAGTACTGTCATAAAGGTTTTCCAAGTAATCTCCTCTAAAGAAAGTATTTCCTGATACGGATAAATGCTTTAAAAAAATAATACTCATGATGGACAGCACAGTTTAAAAACACACTGCCATCTGTGTGTGAACACTGGGCAGGAAGATGAAGATGAAACGTGTTTGTTCTTTGTCAAAAGGTTCATGTTGAGACAGACGAGCAGCCTTTACTCTATGTGAAAACATGCAGGGGCCTCATTCACTGACAACAGACCATCTCTGCAGCGTCCTCCTTCATCTAACTCATGCTGCCTTCCCTCATCTGCTCCCCTTTGGTTTCTCTCCTTCCACCATCGCTCCCCCCTCCTCCCCCTGCAGGGAGTCAGGAGGTGGCTGGTGGACAGTAAAGCTGTGCGAGTTGGAGCGTTTATGAATAAATGATGATATTTATGAAGAGGGCTGTGCTGGCGCAGAGTTGAGGGACATGTAAATACACATTTATTGGGGAGGATGTTGGGGGGCACAGCATTCAACACCACGTTGCCTCCAACTTCTCTGATGGAGACGCTCTGTAAACAAATGCTTTGTTGTTTATTACCTTTGATTTTGGCTTTTATTCACGAGCTTAATATCTGCTTCATCCCGGCATACCTTTATAGTTTTTAGGTAATTCTCTTTCACCGTCATCAGCGCTTCTTTTTCTCTCCCTAAATCCCTCCTTCATTTACTCTTTATTTCTCTCCCGCTCTGTGTGATCCGTCTCTCCTTCCTCGGCGCCCTCCTCTCTTATTTCACTCGCTTCCTCACATTCACGGCTTTATCTCACCAATATCCTCCCTGTTATTTCTCCCCTTTATTATATCATTTACAGCAGAGTGACAATAAAGATGAGAGGAGGAGGAGGAAGAGGAGGAGGAGTGGAGGGCGGTGTGGATCTCCATGATAACGAAAGAAAAATGAAATCTGGATTAAGTTTGAAATAAACTACTTTCGCATTCTTAGAATAAAAATTTCAGCCCTGATTCCAAAAAGGTTGGGACGCTGTGTCAAACAGAACGCGATAACTTCCTTGATTTACTCTGTCAGTAAACAGTTTGATTACAGATGACTGATCCTGTTTGAATTTATGTTTTATTTCCACTTTTGTGGAAGTTTGCTCAAGCTGCTTTGTAAAAAACAATTGAACTGACAGTGTACATGATGTACTGCAGTATATGTACTGCCGGTTTGTGACACTACGGTTGGGCTCACTTGGCTGAACTTTGCTAAACTGGCTGACAAAGTCACTCAACACACTCATCTTGATATGAGCTATTAGCTCTGTGTGACTGCGTCTTTGCAGAGGGTCTATGCAGGTTTTGTCAGCGTATTTGCTTTTGTATGGCCGCGGTGATTCTTCCTCCGGCCGAGATCCTGGAGGTTTATCCATGATGAGGTTATCACTGTGTGAGCACTGAACACCATCTGCCCTTTGGCGTGGGCGGGGGGGCGCATCCAGGCTGGTCAAAGGGGGTTCAATTACAGTAGAAAAGAGATGGTGAAATAAAAATGTTAAAAATCTTTCCTTTCCTTTCCTGTTTGAAGTTTCACTGTGCAAATATGAACATCACTACCAGCACGCTACTGCAAAACGTAGTTACACTTCATTACTGTTCAACACTGCTGATACTTAATCAATGAAAGTGACTGATGGGATCGATGCTTTATTGACTTGTGTGAGACCAAACTGAATTGTGACAGAAAAGATCAAATTCCAGGACGAACTGGAAAATGTAGATGGGAGAAATACTGTTTGCTCTCTCGTCAAGCGCTACTGACGCACCCTTGAGCAAGGCACTCAGCCTCATTGCGATGCAGGGCAGGGAATCTGCTGTCTGCGACAGAGACAGAGAGGATGTCGTGATGCTAGTTTTGTCTTCAGTGTTCATGTGAGTCTTGGAGCCAATCCAAACAGAGCCAGGAGACACAGAAGCAAATGTAATTTTCTAAAGAGAAGACTCAATCATAAAGTCCGAGAACAAACTGAAGATAACTAGACCCCATCCAGAACGTTTGACCTAAAAAGCCCATAATACACAGAGAATATAAACACCGGCAGCAGTATCTAACGATCAGTATGGAAAAGAGCAGCAACGCACGTCGTTTTCTCTGCATTTCACAGTTCACACTCAGCATGTCGCTTCAAAAATCACATTTCTCTCCTGCGATTATTCTGACACACCATATGATCAGAGCTGATAGAGACCACTTGGATCCAATCAGGTATCAGACACATTGAAATAGAGGGCAGAGACCTGTGGCAGGGACAAAAGGACCCTGTCCAGAGCTAAACAGACAGAGCAGAAAATAATGTAGAGCCAGCCAAACTGCTTCTGGATTACTATGAAATGATCAGACCTGTGAATTCTGACCAGAGCTGAAGATTTAACAAGCAGGCAGAAGCAGAATCAAATACTCACGTTGACTTTTCTGCATAATAAATGAGCGGCAATCAAAACTATCACTGATTCTTCTGTCAGTCAACCAATGCCTTGTTGTCTCAGTGCTGAAGGACGCCCTGCCCGACCATCAGCCACCTCAGCACAGTTACAGGATACAATTAATGGTGCAACCCCACCTCGACGTGACAAGGACACGGCAGCAGCTCGGCTGCTGAGCCACCAGCAGGTTTCTGCTGCGTGCTGCGTCCTCGTCCTCTCGTGAAGACACCAGCCATCTTTCCTTCTTCCCTTCTTCTGCCTTCACTGTGTTAATCTCTCTGCCCCCTGTTGTTTCTCTCCTGTGAAGAGTTGGTGTAATCCCTCTTTTCCTCTCCCAGCGCTCCCTTCATCGCTCCGTTTCTACGTCCCTGTCGAGGGCTGGGAAAATCCTCGTGCCATCTGGTCCTCGGCACGACTGGGAAGCCCGTAATGGGATCCTTCATCATCCATATTCTCTACCTGCACAGCAGTCTCTCTATCCGAGCTGTTTTCTCCATCACACTCCTCTGTTTTAAGGGTTTCTTTGTTGTTTTCTGGTGCAGTCTGTGTTCGTTTCTCACTTGTTTCAGTCTCTTCATACCATTAAGTGCATTTCATCAAATGCTGCTGCTGCTGCTGCACAGTTTTGAGTCACACTAGAAAATCAGCACTAAAAACACAACATTTATAGGTGTGTGTGAAAAGAAAACACTGAGTTACTTCAATAAGAGGCTCATCATGAGTCACAGACTGGGTTGGCAGCATGTGTGCGTATACGATGGGCCCTCAGTTATTACAACCAAACATAGTATGAAGTCTGCTTAATATGGCAAATATACTGTACTGTAATGCATTAATGCATCCACCCAGAGCGGAGAGGAGTCGTGGGGGATAGTGTGAAGAGTTACTCCAACCCAGTCGTCAAACCTCCTCGTGTTTGGAGAAAGATGTGAAAACGAAGTAAAAAATATTGGTAAAAAAAACATCAGGTGTGGCGTGGGAAATTATCCAATGACTGCTGAGCGCCTGTGATGTCGTAACCGGCAGAGCAATGGAAATACTCCTCCATGTCAGTGGGTGGCAGTAGGTAGAGCAATAATGACCTTGTTAATTCATGACAATAGAATCAATGATGCGATGGGTAGCGGTGACAGCGGGCCTGTTTGGAAAGGAAATGACATCACAGGAGCGAGGAGAACAAACTGAACTGAGAGCAGCTTGTGGTCTGAAGCTGAGCTTTGTTGATCTACCTCTGGACGGTTTTTGGTTGACCGCGTTCTTGCAAACAGAGCTATTTCACATCGCTCCCATTTTCCACAACAGACCTATGTGACCAGAGCTTTTCAAGCCTGACTGCTAGAAAAAGTAAAAACAGAGGGAGCTTCCTGTGTCTGTCTTCAATCCCTGCCAGGAGATCAGCTTTGTGTTGATCTAAGCAGGCCCAGGTATCAACAAACTGTGTCAGGCTACAGCGTGTCATTTCTTTTCATTTTTGGTTGGTGGTGTGCGGTGGAATTTTTTAAGGTAATAAATACAGTTGAAAAACACTGAGCTACAGTACACACAGCTGTTAACCTAACATGTGTGACAGCTGCTGTAAACTCCAGTGAAGGCCTCTGTGTGTGTCTTCTAAAACTCGTTCTTACCGACATCGTACGCCATGAAGTCGGCCGAGAAACACTTGGCTCCGTTGCTTAGAGATGTGTCATTGTGAGTGTTTCCTCCGAAAACCAGCATCGTGCCGCTCAGCAGCACCGCCGAGTGGAGGTACCGCGCCAAGCCGCTCTCCCTGAGGATCAACCTGCATGCGTGCACGTGCACGCACACGCACGCACACACACACACACACACACACGCACACGCACGCACACACACACACAGAGGAAAAAGTGCAATTTGGCAAGATGAGACATTAGGAAAGAGTTAATTTGCTAGTTGTGTGTGTGTGTGCGTGCGTGTGTGTGTGTACCCATGGTGCTGTGTTATTGATGGCGTCTGTCTGGGTGTGTGACCTGGCCTGTGGTGACTGCCCTTCATAGCAACTGTTCTTTCATGGGAGCAGCAGCGCACACGCAAACACACACACACACACACACACACACACACACACACACACACACACACACACACACACACACACACACACACACACACACACACACACACACACACACACACACACACACACACACACACACACACACACACACACACACACACACACACACACACGCACGCACACACACACTCACTCACTCACCCACTCACTCACTCACACACACACGCACATACATAAAGAAACACTCGACACAGACATTGTAGGAGGTCTCAATGTGCCGTGTGTGACTCCTGTGAGGTCAAAGGTTACATATTGGAAACCAACTGCGGCAGCGATCTGTGGCTTCTTCAATTACTGCAGCTCCTCTGATTTCCCACCGGAGACTTTGATGTTTGGAGGTTCTTAAAGGAACACGCTGAGCCTCTGTCCCGGACGGACACACAGGAAACACTGATCGGAGAAGAGCATCATTTAGCAGTTTGCTCTTTCTTTAGTTTCCTCTGTGTCTGACAGGATCAAAACTGGAACGACTGTATGTGAAAACTGTTTATGTCCAAGTTGCTCACTTCGTGACATGAAACGAGTGTAAAGTGGCCCGGTGAGCCACGGCGTGCTGTGGTGACAGTGACACGCAGGTGTCACGTTCGGGACTCTATCGTGGCCTGCAGACCTGTCAGGAGCTCGGAGAGGACGTGATCTTTACTTTGGAGCTGGACAGAATAGCTGGAACGCCCAGAAAGATTTCAGTCTGAGAATTTTAAAAGTCCACCGGATCGAGTGACACCTGACTCCAACCACAAATTCCATCTGGAAAGTGAGAGCCATGGAGAGACAGCAGGTTGCGTGTGTGTACATGTGAGCATATGTTAGTGTGTGTGTGTGTGTGTGTGTGTGTGTGTGTGTGTGTGTGTGTGTGTGTGTGTGTGTGTGTGTGTGTGTGTGTGTGTGTGAGTGTGAGTGTTGGCTAAGCGAAAAGCAGAGTGTGATCGAGCTGAGCGTCTCCTTTCACCCATCCAGCTGCCCGGGGTCACCTTAGGTCAGACCTCCTGTCTCATCCTTCTATTTTGAAACCAAAAATCACGTCTGCTACAAGTTTGGAGCATCTGTTTGATTTGTGAAAGACTCATGTTAAAAGGCCCATGATGGCTACAAAACTCTGAATTTTGCTGGTGCGTGTCAATAATTACCTTTGACCTTAGACCACCACAATGTAGTCAGCTCATCCTTGAATCCAACTGAACGTTTGTACCAAATTCAGAAAAAGAATTAACTGAAGGTGTTCCTGAGATATCATGTTCAGGTATGTACATAAGCACAGGAACGTACACGTCAGCCCAGAGGCATAAACATGTGTGAAGTCCTGCATTAAAAATGTTCTTCAGCATAATAAAACAACTCAGTTATACACATATATACTCATTACGAGGAACGGTTCCTGTAATCAACATGTGATGTTATACATCTATTAAATAAACGGAAAAATAACAAGAAGCTCTAACAAGAAGAAACAGCTAAATTCTTCCAGGTCGGTTAAACAATGACGCCGTCCTCTACAGTTTGATGATGTCTAAGAAGCAAAATGGTGGAAGTTATTTTTTTATGATGTTGTAAACTCTTCAGTCGTCAGATAAACGTAGAGTTAAAAAGAGCAAATTTATCCTCTGGACTGTGAAGGAGAAGAGTAAAAACAGCTGAGCAACATTTCCTGTCAGGAACCAGCATCACCTTCATGTTTTCACAGCACGGTGTCATTTGAGCCAATCATTGGATTTCATTTAATACTGTCTTTGAAACTGATAACAGGTAAATATTTCAGTCACAGCTCCACATAATAACTTAAATTAAAAATGCATGATGGGATTGGCTCCAGCTCCCTGCAACCCTGGACCAGATAAGCCATTCAGAGAATGGACGAATGCGATGGCGGCAGCTGATATGCTCTCTGTGAATGTCAGTGGGATTTTCAGTGTTGCTGCCATTCGATACCTGAGTGTGTGCTGAGAATACAGAAGCATAACATCACTGCGTGCTCTCACCATGTCTTCGTGTGGACATGGTATTGGTACATGTGGTCCACCAGGCCGTATTTGTTGTTGCTGAGTGCCTTGTATCCCCCGTGGACGAACACGCAGCCGCTGGCCTCATCGTACACGCTGCTGTGGCCGTAACCTCCCTGGACCACCGCGCCTCCAGCAGACAAGACCTGCCACGAGTTCGACCCTGAGACACAGAGAGCGGTACAATTAATGCAGCGCACTCACGCTGGAAAATCAAAGTTCACCACTTTCAAAGTTTTTGATGCTTTTCACGTTCATACCAACAAGCAAAGCGCTTTTAATTCTGGAGGTGAGACGAAGAGAGTGAGGCAAACAGTGAGAGAGACCACAGGAAATTAGACTTTATTGAATGGAAAAGTGTGCCTTTATTAGACCAGCACGATGCATACACATTAACTCAGGTGCATGGAAAATCTTATTAAAAACAGGCAGGGATTACATCATCTGAGCAGCCCCGATAAAAGGAAAGACAGCGCAACAAACAAAGCCTTGGAAGGGGGAGGAACTTCAAAAGGCAGAGAAAACGTGCCGAACCCCCAAGACCTCAAACAGCATCGAGAGCAGAGAGAGACCGAGAAACTGAGAGCAAATGAGCTGGAAAGCATTCAGAGGTAACATCCCCACACAGCCCTCCAAACGTCCGTCTTTTTAATTCAGATCTAATCTGCATCTGAGTACACCCACTGGCTGGTGATGGCTATAAACCACCTGTAAGAAACACGCATAACACTCAAACACTCAACAAAGAAGCTGGGACCAACAGAAATCAACCAGAACATGAAAATCTGCTGATCCTTCATGTATGAGCTCATCAGCTTCATTGATTTCTGTAAATATCTGCTTACTGTGAATCTGATGCAGCAACACGTTTCACAGACTGAAAGATGTGGAACAAAAACACCTGTTTGGATCATTCCACAGGTAAACAGGCTGACTGGTAACAGGTGACAACATCATGATTGGGTATGAAAGGGGCAGTTATGGCAGTTTGACCACACCCTGATCGATCTGTCATTTAGAAAATCTCCTCATATATCAATAAACTTAAAACTTTCATTTTTTATTTACCAAACCTGGAGATGACTGGGTTAAATCTGTTTTAAAAAACTGTTTTCCAACAAAGACCAACCCTTTCAGACAGACTGGGTGTGACCTCAGCTGACAGACTTGTCCTGACTGAAGGAAAAAGAAATTGTGTTTATTGGCAAAAACGTAAAGGCCCTCATAAACGGTCACACGATGGTGCTACTGACACCAATAAAACAAGCGGTCCTCCCTCGGCTCTTGGCTGACCTTGCCACAAAACCTTCCAGGGATCCACCGAATGCTTGGAAAATATTCTGCTAACACACAACGAGGACAGCAGAAGAAGAGACAGAAGACCACTTTAAAATGCATAATGTTGAATCCAAAGCACAAAGCCTGCACACTGACTGAGCTGACTGTGAGCACAAACCGGCTGATGAAACAGGTCACTGTGGAGAAAAGAGTGAGGAAGAAGGACTACTGTGTGCCCGGTCTGACAGAGAAGACGTGAAGAACTCCCAAAATATGAACAAAGTACGCCTGAAGTCCTGAAACAGGACGTACTACATATACTACTTCAGAATATACTACAACAGCTAGTCATAATGTTCCTTCTCTCGGCCGGTTTGAGTTCATCCCACTTACGTTGGCATAAATGAGAATCTACTGTACAAATAAGCAAAGCAGAGAGGATGTGGTCATTTAGAAACTGTCTCTATAACGCAGTTTAACAGGAAGCACAAGTTCATTTTGGATATCTTGGTTACAACTCTTTGATAACCAAACTGAACAGATCCTATCGTAAATACTGAAATGAAAAGTTTGTTTGGCTCGTACATCATCATCGCTTTACTCAATCTCAAATGTAAAAATCATGTGATGGTCTGGCTCTAATGTGCCGGCGACATATTTTTCAACTGATGAACACAAGAGAAAAAGAAGAAGAGAGTCAGTGACAGACAGAAAACATCAGCTCACAGAGGACGAACTGAAAATTGAGTGAGAAAGAAGAAGAGAAGCAGTGATAGAAGGAAAGGAGAAGGTCAACTCTTATCTCATCTCTGGCAGCTAATTGCTGTGAACCTGCCTCTCTGAGTGGCCATTAAATCCTTTTACCTCATATTTTACACTTCCCTCTGTTCATCTGCAGGTTGCACCAACTCTCTGAAGCCTAATGATGCTCAGAGCAGACTTACGCTGTGACACTGTCAGAGAGGGAAGAGGGAGGGAGGAGATGGAGGTGAGTGAAGATGAAAGTGACAGACAGATGAGGGGAGGGAGGGAAGGAAAGGGTGAGGGGGAAGGAGCCGGAGATGAGGGGGGCCAAGGAGGAGCGATGACAGAGCGGGTCAGAGAGGGAGGCCCGGCAGATGAAAGGAAAAAAAGACGGTGGGAGTCAAAGGAGGGAGATGTGAGAGTGGAGAAGAAGAGGGAAGGAGGGATGAGAAGGAGAAAAGAGGATGACAGGAGGGGAGGAGAGTGAGGAAATGTAGTAGATTCATTAATCATTGTCTTCCCCCAGACACTCGGGCCTGGATGCCACCTCTTAATGACTGCTCTGTGTGTGTGTGTGTGTGTGTGTGTGTGTGTGTGTGTGTGTGTGTGTGTGTGTGTGTGTGTGTGTGTGTGTGTGTGTGTTTTCCTCTCAACAATGGGATCCAACTCCAATTTCAGCCGCTAGTTTACAACACTGTGTGACACTGCCATCTAGTGGCCAAACTGAGAATACACAAAAAAAAATACAAAAACACAGTAAATGTATTAGTATTACAGTATTACACCCATCTATGGGTTTAACCTCATAAAATCAGGGGTACCGATACACTGCCATGACAGCCTGGACTTCTCTTGGAAGGTTTTCTTCCACATTTTGAAGCCTGGCTGCATCAGTGAGGGTTCCAGTCCATCTCAACGTGTTGGATGGGGTGGAGGTTAGATCTCTGTGCAGATTAAACCACAAAAAATATCCTGAGACCAAAAGTATGTGAAGAACGAGGTCCAGATATGTGTGAAAAATACTGAAGTATAAGTACAAGAAAAAGATGAGCTGTCTTTGCCCAGTTTAAGTTCACATTAACTGTGACTTGTCCACATTTACGTTTAAAGCTGCACATTCTTCTCTGGGTCCAAAGTGCATGACGAAACACTTGGACATGGACCACCAGTCTCTGAGGCTGGTCTATGACCATCAATCCTACTGCTCTTTTCTCCAACATTACCATCCCCAGCTTTAAATGACCGCCACACAGAAATGTTTGATGATAAGAAAACAGGTTGTTTGCACACCTCAATCAGTAAAGTGCAGGTGGAGGGCCAGAGGGGCTTTTCTGCATAGGAAGCACTATAACACACTCAAAATGCTGATGTTTTGCGTCATTTACAGTTACTCAAATCGATCAAACCCAGAAACCACAGGAGCTTTTATTGAGTACCAAAAGTTGTTGTTCATAAGGGCGGAAAAAGCAAGAAATTGGCCAAAAACACAGGAAAAAATAACTTGTTAAGTGTCTGCATAAGGAGGAGACAGAGGGATAATGGTGGAGATGGTGTAACATAAGCGACTGATTTAAATCTATGGTGAGAGATTTAAAGTAATAACTACAAGCAATACCACCAACACCTGTAAAATCAGCCATTCACATAAGACAGCTGAAGTTAAATAAGTACCCCGTCTTGTCTGGCACAGATACACGTCTTTGGTGGCGTTTCAGCGGCTAACGAGCAAACCGCCATAACCTAAAGGTCAACGCTCAGCGCCGCAGCCTGGACGGTTGTTGCTTGGTTAAACCAGTTTGACAGTTTATTATTTTTCTTCCAGTTTATCGACACAAACGCCACGTTCGCGTTTTTCTCCTGCTTTCACGGCTAGAAAGCTAAAATTCACGCGACTCCAGTGACGAAAACCTTTTCAAGAAATAATCACAGCAGGCGGCACAATTAAGCTAACAGCAAACAATCACCAGTTTCCAGCGACTCACCGATGACGTCTCTCACTGATCCACAGATCCATAACACTCCAACGAAAACGGTCTAGTAAAAAAAAACGGTCCAGACGATCCACTGCAGTCAAAATATTTAGTCCAAAACATGAAAATAATCCACAGGAAGATGTTTTCTGCTTTCAAATCAACAGGCGATGTACTCTCTTCTGCGTTTTCCGCCGCTACAACTTCCGGAAATATCCACAGATTGGCGCCATTTTCTCTCCAGTTATTCCACGGAGGCTTAGGTTTCAAATGACACCTGACTTGACCAATCACCATCTGCATAGGGCCTGGCAACCATAGCTAATAAGAGTCTGAGTTGAGCAGAAGGACCGCCTTCTCTTATTTGCAGATGACTGGCATGTCAAATAGCCAGTGAAAGTCTACACATGACAAACTGCCAGTCAGAGAGCTATTTATAGCCCTGGCGCCTCAAATCAGGGTTATAACAAATTCCCTGTTTTTGGAAAAGGCCTATATATGCCATTAGAGAAAATACATGAAAATATTCAGTTTCTGTGGTAGTGTTATCAGTTTTTATTGAAGCTAATAAGTCTCAGATATGGTCATTTGCAAGCAGCTATTTGCCAAAAATATATTCAGGTGGAAATAAAACCCTTCCACTTCAGAGTGGGGATAAACAGTCGGAGTGTTACCCTTCAAAAGAGACCAAAACCATGCAGGTACTGGTTCAAGAACAGCTTTCAGTGGGTCTGCCTTGCAAAGACGTTTTAGGCTAATTTCTATTAGACTGGGAATCATCCCAGAGCAGTGTCAGTGACAAAGGATGTCAATTTGTGCTGAGTCCATTCTGAAAGTATATGAAAGTAATAAAAAAAATATTAAACTAGAAAAACAATTATAAATAGTTTTACAAATATCAATTACAAGCCAGACAGTCTGTATTGGAATCCAGAGACCTGGACCACTGAACATGGCCTCCAACAGCCGAAAGAGTCCCTGTGTTTGACTTCCATCAATAAAAAACAATTAAACACTGGCCAAAGAAACCTGAATCGATGGCAGCAGAGTCAGCAGGTGCACTTACTGATATTGTACTCCTGGACTTTGTTGATGTAGCTGTAGATTGGCGAGTAGCCGAAGAAGATCAGCATCACCGGCTCGCCGTCCGCCAGCTCCACCACGTGGGCGGTGTGTCCCTCCAGGGCGTAGGGAGGAGGCGGGGCTGGTTTCAGTGGTGACCAGGTGCGTCTGGGAATGTTGAACACCCACATCTCGTCCGTCACGTTGGCAGATTTGGCCTCCAGCTTCCCACCAAACATGTAGATGTCATCCTCCATGAGGGAAAAGACACAGAGGGTTGAGTGTGTGATGCTTTTCATCGTGAGGGACGTTTGTCTCCCCCTTCTGGTAGTGAAGGGGGAGACAAACACAGATGCACCGCAGGAACGTCACCGCAGACAAACTCCAACATGCCCAGAAACACTGAAAGATTTACCAAATGGTGATTAATCAGCATGCTGCAAACCCATACTGCTCACAGCCGCTGCTTAGCTTAGCTTAGCTTAGCTTAGCTTAGCTTAGCACTGAGAGTGGAAACATGGGGAAACAGCTAGCCTGTGTCTGTGCAACAACACAATCTGCCTCCAGCACTCTTAAGCTCAATCATTAACACATCTAAAATATTGATTATAGCAGCTTGAAGTCCCTAATGATGAACTAAAGTGCTGTAATACGCACTGATCTTCAACAAGGACAAGGAGTCACCTAAAATATCATCTGAAGGGTGAGAGGTGAAGGTCAGCAGGTCTGCTGGAGTCACTGTTTCGTTAAATTATGCATGTCTGCCTGTGTCTGACGTTTCACCAGAAGGTAACGAGTTAAAGCGATGAAGTGATTTCTTTCATGCCTCCGCAGGGCAGCAGGGACAGTCTGGATGCGAATCAAACTGTGCTGCCTACAAATCCTCTTCTTCAGCCTTCAGTCGGACACGCCGACCTCGTCCAGACGAAGTCTCACCTTCATCACAGCAGAGCAGAGACATTTGTCTTCATTCTCCCTCCATCCTTCACTATTAAATGACCTCCTCCACACAAAAATAAGCACGTGTCCCAGTATTTGGACAGTGACACATCATTTGATGCGCCGAGCTGTGAAGTGAGTGATCTATCTGGGACACATGGGTGGTTCTGATGGTCCCATTTCTTCACAGGTGACGTGAATAATGGTCTCCAGAAAAGTGCAATATTTTCCTTTCAGTCATATGAAAAGAGTCAGTTTACGAGCAGCTCTCAGTGACATGCACTTCTGCTCTACAACAACACGAGGTGCACTTCACAGGCTACAGCCCATTTTTATTAGTGCTGTTCTCTTTAAATGAGCTACAACACGACTGTATTCTCAGTAAACTCAAGCAGCCCGAGTTCAGAGCTCTGGACTGATGCTGGCTGGTTTAATTGGCTCGAGGTGTTTGACAGGCTGTGTACTGTCGAAAAACACTGCAGTACAAACGTATTACATCACCAATGTGTTAAAAATATACTTAAAACGAAGTGAAACTAAAGCGCACTTCATTAAGCATGCTAACAGCGTGTTACAAAGGACACTTTATTACCATTAAAGGTATGTACACTTTTAAAAGTACACTTTATAATACACTTACACTACTAAAGTACACTTTTTATAAGTACTTTGAAAATATTACAGAATTATATTCATTTTTAAGAAATCTAAGTAGAACTTAATGACATGTTTTTAGAAGTACACTTTTTTAAAGTATATGCCAAAACATACTTTAAATTAAAAGTTAAAAGTCAAAGTTGTCATGACTTTTCTAATATACTGCTGTTTGACCTGAAAAAGCTCAAATATGAAACTTCCCGCTGAGCTTTTGTCAAAACGTTGAAGAAATGCTGACGTGTCTCCAGCGTGGTTTGTATTTAAATATGTTCAGGTGTTCGTGTGCACAGAGGCGTGAAGTGAAGGCTGAAACTCTGACTGTGGTCTGTATGTGTTATTTATCACCTGAATGCATGTATCACAGAGACAGAGCCACCATAGAGCCTCAGCTTTTTTACCTGGTACAGAGCCAACGAGTGGCCGTATCTGTAGAGGGGGCCGCTGCTGCCGGGCACCACGTCCCACGTGCTGCTCTCCAGGTTGTAGCTGTAAACGGAAAAGATTAAGAAGTGGTGGAAGGAGTACTCACTTTCTTTACTAAACTACTAATCCTACAAGTCCTGCAATCTTAGCCAAAAATCAAAGTACACTGAAGTTATGAGCAGTAAAAGTACTCCCTGTGCAGTAAAATGTTCCCTGTCTCTGATGTGTGTGTTTGCTGCATTTTACTGCTGTAGATGTTTAAGCTCACTTGAAGTACTTTATATTCTGTGTGTTTAATCTGCAGAAATGCATCATATTCTATAAGATCATCATGTGTTTGGAGTGCAGCTGTCCTGTGAGAACCACGTATCTCTGAAAAGCTTTCAGCTTTCTGACCACGCCTGCTACGCCTGAGCCCAGCTTTAGAGGACAGACAGACAGACAGCGGCCGAGACAGACCGGGGCTGCTTACTTGAGGACCATGTGGTAGTTGGAGTAGTTAAAGGTGTAGCCTCCCACCACCCACATCAGCCCAGAGTGCACCAGAGCCTGATGGGACGCCCGACCCAGAGACTGAGCTGATGGTTTGACGCTTGGCAGCACCCAGAAGGCCTCGGTGGAGGGGACGGACAGAGAGCAGTCTGGACCTGAGACAAAGACAGGAAGGACAGACGTGCTTAATTTTAAACAGTATCTTTAATGGACACAAACGTGGTTAAAAAACAAAGCGGTCAAAAGACAAACATGCTGGAGGAAAGCGCTCAAATGAGTCTTCATGCAGCATCTTCGGTGTCTCTGAATTTGACATTTTAGGACTTTAGGACAGATCTGACCTGAGAACAGACCAATTTTAAACATTTTTTCACAAGTGAAAGCTATCATTGATTACCAAACCAATCACCACCGCAGCATCTGTCTGCTCTAAAACAGCCACTGCTGAAAAACCTTTTATTCCAAACGTCCTGGAGTGAGATCAGACAATCCTTTACTTCTGGGAAGCTGACCTTGATTTCCTTGAAATTGCAGTAAAACTACGAAGAGGCAGGCGGTCGGAGTTCAGAGCTGATCAAATGACAGCGGGGGGGCTCTAATGAGGGAGGTGGGTTTGATTAATGCTTCAGTACCAAGCGAGACGGGAGGAGAAGAAACAAATGAAAAACACTCGTTCAATGCGCTTTCCTGCCTGTGGATGGTGGGACGAGGAGCGTGGGGGGACGGAGGGGGACGAGGGAAGGACAAACAGTGGACACGCTCTTTTCATTAACACAAAAACACATTTTTTTCCCTGTGAAGTGGCGGTTGCTATGGCGACCAGCCCCTTTATTACCCCCCAGTGTTTGTGTATCAAATGGCTGCTCTGAGGCGGCGCCTGTCTCCACCTGACTCATTACTGCACCGACACACACATCCGTCCACCTCCACCTCTTTCACGAAGGACTCGTCACTGAGGGCGTCGAGGTGGACGAACCTCCACTCAGAGCCAATTAAAGGTTTGAGCATGGAATCATCACAAAAAACAGGTGAAATCACTTCCATTATTTGGTCCAATCAGGGGAAGGAGGCCTCTCCAAGTGTGTGTGTGTGTGTGTGTGTGTGTGTGTGTGTGTGCCTGCTGTTGATTGCATTCTGATTAATTATTTGAACTTGAAGCTCGCAGCTTGAGCTTTGGGATGGATGCGAGTTGCTGTTTACTCTCATTATTTCCTGTGTGAATGTGTCCAAACAACCAATGAATTAAGAGTACACAGAGTTTTAATTTCACGCCTCAGATCGATTGGTCAGGGTACACACAACATTTTAAACGATAAATTCAGAATAAATCTCCTCAAAAACAGATGAGGTTTTTTGTGTTTCCTGCACACAAACTGTTCATTCAGATTTAATGTATGTCTGCAAATGAAATAAGATAAAATACTGTTTTAAAATGAATATTTCATGAGTAAAAGTGGCTTCACTCCTCAGACCGTGAACTTGTGCTTACACCATTCATCCAGGAGGGGGCAGTGCTTCACCAGCTAATCTAATTTAACTGGAGCGCCTGCTGGGTTCAGATTGAAAACACCATCGTTATTGTGTCAGATATCATTGGCTCTGAATTGTTTTGAGGGCAGACTCGGTTTGTCAGGATAATTAAACACTGAGTGTTTTATTGATGAGATGGCACACACTTCATTAATACAATGATAAAATACTAATATTAATCTGTGTGTTTGGCACACAGTCTCAGATTGATGCTACATCAGTGTAATTGCCTTCAACAAATGAGGCAGTACTGAGGAAATTGGCAGCAGCTACAAGCCATTGAGTGTATTCAATATTTATGGACAGTCCTTTTCAGATTTCGCCTCTTTCTTTCATCAAGAAACAGGATTTTCATCCAGACACCACCGTCCCACAACGTGTTGTAAAGCTGTTCTGCAGAAAGACAAAACTGCTCACAAATGACACATAAAAAACAAAAATAATGAAGGCACATATATTATGCAGCACTAGACAAGATTTCCCAGGACATCACATTTATTGTTTTATCATATAAAATAATATTGAATGAGGCTGCACCGTGTCGGCACACACAGGAGAGCAGCTGCTGCTGAGCTTTTCTATCTCCTCCTCTTGTTGTTTCCTTCTCGTTCCCTTTTCACGTTAATAATGAACAAAACAGAAACATCAAAAACATCCTCTTCCTCACAGGCTTCGTGGGAGATGTAGTGTTTGCTCTGAGAATAAATGACTGCTCTGGCCTGATTTGTCGCTATGACACAGTAATTATATGAAGGCGTGACAATGACATATGGACTTCTCAAAGTGCTCCACCAAAAGACGTCCACAAACATCAGAAAACAGCATTTCAGTGACTGCTTCACAGAGAAAGACGCTGACAGTGGCTGAATACTGTTGAAACAATGGTTATTTGTAACCTAAATGTCTCAAAAGCTCGACAAATCAGTAAATCAATGCTTACTGGGATCATCAGCGTTACACATGAAGTCATAAATGAAGAAGTTCAGATATCTCTTCCCATCCTGTCCACCAGCTCCTGGCTACAGAGCCACATCGTTCTGGCTGAACTCAATAACCCTCCTCGGCTCCTCCTGGTTTTAATTTCACAGGTAAAGTATTCTGCCCCCTGCCCTCTCACCTTGCCAGCTGTCGTTGCAGACGCACAGCTTCTCTCCGGTCAGGTCGCAGTAGCCGTGACCCGGGCTGCCACAGTTATCCCTGCAGTACGGGATGTCGCAGGCGTCTCCTTTCCAGTACTCCTCGCACTCACAGTACACTCGACCCGAGGCGGAGTTGGCCGTGCTGCATCTGCCGTGGCCCGAACAGTTGTTGGGACAGGAGTTAATCCTGAGGAAGACACAGTCAGAGAGGACGTCAAGGAGGTTCTTCAGGGTCATACGGTCCTGTCATGACTGTGACCGGCCAGATGTTACTTTAGATAAACTTTAGATAACGCCACAGCTCATGAAAGTAATACTAATTTCATGATTTCTTGCTGAAACCAAGCTCTAAGGAGCCTTTTAGCCTCTTTTAGCTGATGGTTTTGGTTTTAGAGCACGTTCACGATATGGTTCAGGCTCAGCCCTCTCTTCATCCTCTTCTCCAGGTGCAGCAGGTGGCTGCTTTCAACAGGCTGTGATGAAGTCACTGCACACGGCCTGACCAGCACCAAGCGGCGGGCAAACAGTGAAGAGGAGCTAATGAGGAAACGTCTAGAAGCCAAAGAGTTATTCTTCTCAGGAGCTAAAAGGACAGTGAAGGTTGGACTTTCATTCGGACACTGAATGAATACAGGATTGCTCCCTGTCTGCTGAAAGTGTCCAAACAGTCTTCACACACCAGAATACTTACCTCTGTGGAGGAGGACGTCTCACAGTGTGTCTCTGCTCTCACACTGTGGACACCTACAGTTCAACCATCTCTCAGGGTGTTTGGAGTCAGTTGAACCTGCAGTTATTTGGTTTGACCAGTGAGCTTCATGGTACTGAAATACTTTAACACTGACGGCGCATTGATTTAAAACTGGTTAAAATGAACTGAGACCTCCTTGTGTATGTTGTTCAAAACCCACCAAGGAAAAGACTTCCCATGGCCATGCTGTGAGAATTTATAAAATAAGTAAGATCATGCCAGTTATGAGACACAATGCTTTCTGTAAAAGCAAGTTAGACTTCACAATGCATCACTTTTAAATGACTGCAAAGCCCATTGTGGACCCGTCCTTATTCATTAATAACATGTTGTGAAGGACAGCTGAAACTACATGACATGAACAAACATGAACCTCAGAAACAGAAAAGAAGCAGTTTCACTGCAGCACTGAATGGATGAACTTCCAGCTTTTGAAGACGTCTACCTCTATATTTCCTGTTCCTGTTGAGCCTGAAGGGGAATTTATTGTAGGTGTCTTTGGACGACAGTCTCTGACAAGTGAGTGCAATATAACAATGAACCGAGAGACGTATGAGAGAGACAGAGTGAGACAGACACAGTTTAAAAGAGACAAATTAGAGATACGGCCAGGAGGACATTAAAAAAATGAGACACCATCAGTTATGAAGAAGCAGGAGCCTGGAGAGAGGATGAAACGAGTGAACTGACATTAAAAACCAAAGAGTGAGCAGAAAGCAGCGATAAGGTGAAGCTGCAAACACCACACGCTGCTCTGTCATACCACAGAAATACAGATGCTGAGAGATACTGTGGAAAAATCATCCTTTCACACCAAAAACTGGTGTGCTGCTGTTACAGGAGGGTCGCCATGGCAACCTTTATCTCCCTGTGTGTGTGTGTGTGCGTGTGTGTGTGTGTGTGTGTGTGTGTGTGTGTGTGTGTGTGTGTGTGTGTGCTCACTGAGAGCCTTGAGGCTGTGTGACTGTAAAGTAACTGTCCTCAGTCCTCCCATGTGTCCAACCTTTCACACATCATTCAATTTTCCATCATGGTGCTCACTACGGGTGTGTGTGTGTGTGTGTGTGTGTGTGTGTGTGTGTGTGTGTGTGTGTGTGTGTGTGTGAGTAAGAGGTGGTGCCATGGTGCAGACAGCATTATGATGTACAGTATGAATTCATCTGTGGTGGGACGGCAGCACGCAGACAGAGGTGACGCATTCATGGTGAAACAGGTCCAAACCTCAAAACCTGTACCAAATCTTCATCATGTGACTCAGATTTAAAGTGTAACCACTAACGAGCTGTAAGCCGCTCAAGCTGAAAAGTCACATGAAAGCTGAACTGTGAATGCAAACCATCAGATTTGTTATTTAGGTGTGACGCCTCCATCAGCTTTTTCCGAACAAGGAAGTTCATGAACTCACCAGTCTGACTGTCGCACAGCCTCAGACGGACTGACAGCTGGTACAAAAGGCTTTGTTTCAGGCAGACATTTTTTGATTTGTGAGGTGAAACCAATTCATTAATGATGGCCCACTTCCATTAAGTCTCAGTAAGTCATGCCGTTCAGAACGAGCTCACCTGAACACAGCGCAGTCGAAGAGGTTACTGTTAATAACCAGAGACGTGCTTTCCCCGCGACCACAGGCCACTTTCTGCTCTGACAGTAAGTAAACACACCACGTTAGCTAACGTTCAGCTGATGCTAATGTGATGTTTCAGAGGTCTACAGTAGAAAATTTGACCTGGTGAGGACACAGCATCGTTTCTGAGTCAGCCTCCTAAAACCTTTCCAGCCGCTCTGCTCAGGCTTCCCCACACCGGAAATTTCCAGAAAAACAAAAAACTATTTTTCAAGTTTCCAGGGACAAGAATCCAGAGAATCCAGGAATGTTATCACCAGCTAGCTGCTAACCTCGCGTGCTGATTGGTGCTGGACAGGTGGCGGACGGCGTGGGTTTGTTAGCTAAAAGAGGCCAAAAGGTGCAGAGCTGGAGGGAACTCCTTCAGTCTATGTTAGATTTAAAGGCGTTGTCTTAGTGGAAAACCGAACAAAATATGTGTATTTAGATTAGGGACTGAGACAGAAAGGCAGACAGAGACAGAGGGGTGGACGCGTGGACGTACGTGTAGGCGATGTTGAAGCCCGTCAGGTTGTACGCAGCATCGCTGAAGAAGTGAAGCAGAGCGTAGCCGGACGTCGTCACAACCTCTGGGACGGTCTCGTTCCCCCTGGTCTCTGGAACTACCAGCCCACTGAGAAAGACACACAAAGACAACGAGACCTTTAAAATGTACTAATAATAAAAAGCATTTTGAAATGCTGCGATATTTTCTGGACTCTGGTCTGAAAGCATCACTGGAGCTGCAGACCCGCTGAGAGGAGCTTTAAAGTTAAACAACATCGCGGCGCAGAGTCAGACCGCATTTTGTTTGTATTTGTTTGATGAGGTTTTCAGTGTGTGTGTGTGTGTGTGTGTGTGTGTGTGGAGGGGGGGGGCTGGTGGTTTCTCATTCAGTCGGCCTGTCTCTTTTAATAAATGCAATGCGCTGCAAATGTACCCTCGTCCATAATGAACCAGAGTCAAAGCCTCCTCCCTGCTGCTGCAACTGCAGCCTTTTTTCAACAAGTATTTTTAATGAACAGTGCAAGCTTATTTATTGTAGGTAATAACCCCACACAAGTCTGCGCTTTGTATTTTCAAAATGCCAGATAATTTGTCCTCGGCTGGAACAGGCTGAATTAGCTCCTTCATATCCTGGGAGCAACTGAACTCTCAACAGGAGATAAGCCTCAATGGAGCAGCGTAGGAAGCAAGAGGTTGCTAAATTGTTGTGGTATTACTGTTTTTTTAATGAATTTCTGTCAAACAACAGTCACACCCACATGCTTGTAAATTGTGATTTTGAAAAAAAGGAAAATATGCAACAAAGCTCCAGAAAAAGAAGTGGCATTCAGGGCTAATGGGGGTAATTGTGATATTTTGCGTCTGTTATCTCTGCATTGTGGTAAATGTGTAATTATGAGGCCCATTGTTTGCCTTCATGGACTCATTTGACTGCGTAAGTACAAATTCGCTGGAGCTTTTGAAGCTGTGCTGAGGGCTACCTGAGTCATTTCCATACCCCTCCCCCTCCCCCTCCCCCCTTCACGGCTCTCCTGCTCAGAACAGCGGGCGCTCACCTGAAGACGGCAATCAAAGGGGCGTAAATGGAGTCTCCATCATAGACGTACATGTGGTCCCAGCTGCACTCTGTGGCGAAGTGATTGAAGCGCAGCCTGAGGACTGCATTAGGACTGGAGACGGGGAGAGGAGACAGAATATACAGGTGTGACAAAAATACATCTGATGACTGTGAATGTGTATTACCCACACGCTTCATACCATCTCCACTATTCATGAAGTGCGGCTACGATCACACTTCAGGGATCTGCAGAGCCTCAGAAAACCTTTTTGCTAAACTGAAGTGATTGCTAAAGAGAAACTGATTTTCAACCAGCTTTGCATCATAATGATGAAACTGAACGTACGAAAGCGCCGACAGGAAAGTGAATAACTGGGTTAATCTGTGTCATATCCCAAATATGATAAAGACCAAAATCAGAATCCAGACCAGGATATTAGCATGCATCTATTTTAGATCCTTATTAGCATTGAGGCTAACAGCAGAGGAAACGCTCCAAGGATTTATGCCCCTGAACACATCAATGTGCTCAGTGAATTTCATGGTAATCAGCCCATTTGGTTTTGATAAAAAGAAAATATTGACGTGATAATGGTGCTGGAGAAAAGCTCCGTGGATCCCCACAGATTGATTGATTCTTCCACCAGGGACCATGAATGTTCACAACAGGTTTCATGGAAAAAAGTTTCAGTCAATCAGTTGGTTTTGGCCTTAACTTTGAAAGCCAAAGCATCAACCTTGAAGCCGTTCTAACCAGCTGTAAACATTAATTTATATACATCTTAACTGTGTTTGGGTGAAACCAGACCAGCCTCTCTTCATAAAGAGCATCTGATCGGATTTTAAAGCAGAAATCAATCAGAAGCAGCTCTCAGGGCAAACTGAAGAGTCAGACGAAGAACTCAGGCTGACACATTAGTGCAAGTGGATCTAGTTGCAGAAGAATAAAGACACAGCTGCTCTATCGGACGCTGGGTAACCTCAGATTTACTATCAGTGCAGCACAGCAGATTAAAAGGAATCAATCTTTCAGGCAGCAGCATGAGAGAACATGGAGAACAATGCATGTGGAAAGGTGGTGGGTGTGTCTATTGTGCACCACAAGTGGAGATTTTGACTGCTGGTAGTGCAAAAAGTCAGAGAATCACCAGCCATTCATCTTCAGGGGGCCATGGAGGCTTGAGTCAAATTTATTGGCAATCCATGCAAAGTTAAAGGCCTTTGAGGCAAATTTGGGGTTTAGGATTTGGGGATTTTTAAATAAAATGGATTTAGCTGAAAATATTCAGAATGGTCTTTTCAAACATTTCACTGAGGCCAAACTTTCCTTCAACATCTTCAGCCTTCACCCAAAGCCAGCGTCCCAGAGGATACAGATTATCAGAGAGGTGAGCCTAAACAGGCAACGTTTTATCTGCTCACAGCCGCCATTATGTTAGCGGCTTTAAATACAATTACATAGCTATTACAGTGTGCATTCAGCTGGTGCAGCGTGCATCTCTGAGCAGTGAGGCAACTGTGGTGCACAATGACTGCATTCACAAACAAACTCCTTCTATTTACACAGTAATAAGGCTCTCTTTGTGTGGAGCCCTTAAGCCAGATATAAAAAAAGATACAGCAACACAGTTTTTAACCAAGTGGAACTAAGTAAGATGAATAATAGCAGCAGGAGATGAAAACACTGATACTTACTATCCCTCTATTAGCCAAGTGCACTTGGTCTTGTACTTATAGTTGACTGGTCCATCTGTGAGGGCGCCGGACAGGTCTGTCAACCTGGAGGAAGACATGCAGAGGGGAGAGGACACAGCTTCAGTCTCACATTCAGAGACAAAACCTCAAATCAAATGCATTTCTCAGACTTGGGTCTTGTGACCAGGGCCGGGTCGCCCTACATCCTGAACACACAACTGAGCAGCTGCCTGCGAATTCTGGGAGGCGTGAAGACTACAGTCTGACCCAGAACAGGAGGACCCTCCACCTGGACAGATCATATCAAACCAGTGAACCGGTGTCTCTGTGACTCAGGGGTCCGTGTCAATGGCTAATTCATGTCAGCGGATGGATTTGATTAGCACAGGTGCTGCAGCAACTGTCCAATCAGCATTATGGTGGTGAAGCACGACGAAGCAGGAAATGAGGAGAGAGAAGAAGTCTGGATTCAGGTTTGTGCCTAATTTACAAGAGGAGACAAATAATTATCAAATAATTATCTGCAGTTTTTTAAGGACGTCTGGCGTCTTCATCCCCAGGCAACAGAAGGTGAAAATGAATGTGATGCTTTTGTAAATAAAAGTCACTGAACACATCAGTTCTTTCAGGGAAAATGGTGAAATCAGTCCAAACATGTTTCACAAATATCAGCAGCTGATCAGGCCAGGCAACATTAAAACATACTTCAGAAGCGGTGGATCTGACGGGCCGTGAAAGCAACACGCCGAGAGAATCTGAAACTGTATTTCACACAAAGACAAAACTTAGTGCACGACTTGGCTGAACTCACAAGGTGAGACGCAGCTTGTCAGACAGCGTTTCACAAAGTTTAGAAAGTTTCCTCTAATTCACAAAAACTCACTAAACAGTGATTTTTAAATGGAGTCTGGTACTGACACTGCGCGTGATAAAGGACTGTACTGTCCTCTTTTTCATGTGCAGCATACAGCATACAGTGTGTCTGCCTGTCTGTCTCTCCTCTGTCAACAGTGTCCTCACACAGGGCGGGAAATTAAAAGGCTGCACTGTCAAAGGGTCTCATGTTGTCCTCACAAATCAAATAACAGTATAAGCACAAATAAAGCTTTTAGTACTCCTTATGGCCACATTTAATAGTTCTTGGCTCCTGACAAAGTAAAGAGGGTCCCCAAACATCTTGCCTCCGGCCCCCTGTAGTTGGGCCTGGCTGTGACCCCCTTAAACAAAGAGATCCATTCTTGCATCATCTCCATCATTCAGATCATGAGATGTGCAGTAGCTGAGATTGGTTTGACACTGTGAACGGATCGAGCGAGAGGCTTTCAGGTGCAGGGAGTCAGTGTGGGAGGCTGAGAGAGCAGCCAGCATGAAGCAGAGGTTTGTCCCAAAAACAGACATCCACACCACTAATGTCATCTAAATCACTTCTGTTTTTAATCAATATGGGACATTTTCAAATGATTTTCTCTTTGAAAGCTCAAACACCGTATCAAACAGCAGATTACCTTTAATGATGACGGATGATGCTAATTGGACCTCTAACATCTACATAGAGGGTCTGACCCAGCTACATTATTTAAGTCTGGTTACTTTCTCTCTGAAACCAAAGCACAATCTGCATAATCAGGAGCTAATGCACGTGTGAAAGGTAAAGACGGAGCGTGGAAGATGGCGGTGTGGTTAACGGTGGAGACCTGAACATCATTTACATGGTTAAGAATAGTTTGACATTTAGGGAAATGTGCTTATTCACAAGATCAACAGGACTCTCATTTGGCTCATTTGGTTTGTTCAGACTGAGCTACGACTGGGGGCAATTAGCGTAGCTTAGCATAAAGGCTGCAAGCAAAAATCCACTTAACAGAAACTCTAAAGCACATTAATTAAACATTATATCCTGTATGTTTAATTCATAAACAATGAGACATTTAAAAAGACACATTTGTGGTTTTAGGGCGAGTTCAATGCTACGAGCTAAGCTAACTGTTTCCCCCAGCTTCCAGTGCTTATGTTAAGCTAGGCTAACTGCATATAACTCATTACTTAATTTTGGGTTAATGTGGGTTATTTTCTCTTTCGGTTTGATAAAAATAAATCTTTTCTCCACTGCTGTCGTGCTGGGATGCAGCATTTCTGAAACCATCTCTGTGCTGGAGGATCAGAAGGAGAAATAACCAAAAAATCAGAAAAATGGAAATATGTTTGATAACCAGATGGAGCCTTGAATGAAGGAGACACTGGCGGTGGCAGAATAACAATATTCCTGAGAGCAGATAAAACATGACAACCCACTCAAGTCCGGGTACAACAGTGCATGTTACGGTTGCCATAGCGATCCTTACATGACGTATTCATGTGTAATAACCACAATGCTGGTGTGAGTGTGTGCGTGATATCCGCTGGTCACACCTGTCAATCAAAGTAATCCCATTCCACTGCTGCAGGGAGGGAGAAGGTGAAGATGGAGACACGCACACACACAAGTGAACACACGCACGATGGCGTCACGCTGAAGATGTCGCAGCCTGCCTCGGGGTGGACAGTGTGTTACTGTGTGTGTGTGTGTGTGTGTGTGTGTGTGTGTGTGTGTGTGTGTTCATTATCTCAGCCTGCAGTGTCACTGTAGGCTCTGTGGTCGCGGCGGTGCGATGCCAGACCAGACGGAGCCAGAAAAACAGTGAAAGTGAAACTTAGTTTTTATTGGGTTCTGGGTCAGAAACTGAACAAATTATGATCTATTTTTAGCAGCTTTCAAGGCTTTTAAATGATGTTCTTTGCAGGGTTGAAGCAAGACGAGACCAGATATAATACAACACAACGTACAATAAAATGCGACATTAATAAATGAAATGTGATCATAAATATGGGGTGATAAAATGAAGGCTGTGAGCTAAACCATCGAGTTTGAGTTCACGAAACATACATTAAGCCGTGTCATGTCAAAGCATGTAATAGACCCATCGATCCACTAGAGGACAGCGTGTCAGTGTCATGTTTTGCATTGCCTCGGTGTACACATGCATTAAGGTGCTATACCAGCAGGGGACGATAACGACAGGATCAGTCCACCTGGGGGTGTCGGGCAGGGGTCATATGTTGGTGGTCTGTACTGTATACTGAATGTGCAGCACAACTGAGTGCAGCTATTGGCTAAATCTGATCCAAACAACCTGTTCAATACACCACAGGCCGATGCCACCCAGCGACTCTAATCCGGGGAATGCCTGCCTCTGTGCTTACATTGGAAATAATGGAGGTGGAGGCGACACAGCAACAGCACAGCTGAGGATGCACTCAGTCAGTGTGAGTGAGGCTCACGACATTTGACCGCCCGGGCCGACTCTGCTCTGATAGGAAAATAATGGGATCATTCTTTAAGAATTTGCCGAAGGACCTAAAAGGGGGCAAAGCAGCCGTGAGTTGGGAGGCAGAAACACACCATTATCATCAGCATCAGTCAGTGCATGAGATTAAGAGTGTGTCAGGCCAAATGTGCTGCCTCCCTGTAATGAGAGAGGAAGAGGGAGGGCGAACAGATTGCAGCACAGCCGGACACAGGCCGCAGAAACGGGCTGAAATCCTGCCAATAAACAGCACGGACCACATAAATGCATACACTCACAGACACACGAGGTGGAAAGGAGGCGAAAAAAAGCGATGAAGAAGACAACCCTGCCCTTCACCCTTTTGTTCTGAGCCACCTCTCATCCCTTCACTGCCTGTTTCTATCCATCCTCGTAGCAGTCCCTGATGATCACAGTTTGATCCTCTGCCTTTAATCCCAGATTAGAAGGCAAACATTCATGTCATGATGCTGTAATGCCTGACTCAAATTATGATGATATTGACGACAATGATCAAGAGTCTCTGTTATGGATTGTTGCTGCTGATGATGCACGAACTCTGGATCTCGAACGATATTCACGAGATCTATTGTCTGTGCTGTCTTATTACTGCCGTTGTGTTATTAATGCCTACATTTCTCAAAATTGAAAGCATGTTTCACATCCCACAAGCTCTCTGTGGAAGCAGAATTTTCACATTTCATGAAGAGCATTAAGAGGTGAGGAAGAGGAGGCAGCAGGGAAGATTAATGCAGTATTCTTATCTAAAAAAGAGTTGCACACATTCACTTCCCTTAAAATCAAATAGCACACAGCGCACTGGACCACACACTGCACAGAGTGTCTGAAATGATCCTGAACTGGTTTGTCTCTGCTGAAGGGCTTCCTCTGTGCCGTATAACTGGGAAACTCCTCTGGGTCCATTCAGGTAGAAACTTACAGTCGAATGCTACATCCCATCAATAAAGGGCTGCAGCACTTCATACATTTCCCACAGCTCCAGTCTGCCAAAGTGTGGATGCTGTGTCTGACAGCTGAAAATGGAGAAATCAGAAGAGGGTCAAATCCCTCCAAGGAAGCAAACTTAAGAGGGCAGCAATTTTAAGTTGTGTACTATTGCAATAGCTAAGCTAACAGGTGATGCTCCTACCAAGAAGGTATGCCTATATGACAGCTAGCTAGCTGCTAACGCACATCATGCATGGATGTATGCTTGTGCTTGATTGTCAGCCTTCCTGCCAAGTTGCACCAGTGGCCGCACAGCACTGCAGCATCCCCTGCAGCCTCGAACACATTTTCCCCAAACAGAGTAACACCATTATGACAGGACACTGCAAAGGTCAATTATCCCTCTTCCATTTTTATACTATTTACTGTACATTCAATAGTTTAGAATTAAAATATAACACTTAATTTTTTTTCTGTAATTCATAGGCTTGAACCAAGATACTGCAGGTTAGATCCATTCATCCATTTTCTATCCCAGCCATCCTCTGCAGGGGGATGCAGCCTGTCACATAGAGATAGGGTACATCCTGTATAGGCTGCCGGTCTATTACAGAGCAGACAGATATGGACAGATAACTGTTCACACTCAGCTTCATTCCTATGGACTGCGGGAGGAAACTGGAAACCCACACATGCATGGGGAGGACATGCAGAGAGGCCCCAGCCTGCCAGACACCTCGAACCCAAAACCTTTGTTGAGTGAGCCAACAGTGCAAACCACTGAGTGTGTGTAGCACGATGCTTTGAATGCTTTCACCACTCTTTATTCCAAATGTATACCTATATCTAGATATGTATATAAAGACAGAATGGACATAAAAACAGATAAAGATGAATGTAAAATAAGACTGAAATAAGGATGAAATAAAAATAATCTCAAAGCATAAAAGCAAACAACGGTAAAAATAGAGTGGAATAAGGCAAAATGTTGGTAAAGGTAGGTTAAAATAGATTACATAGAAAGCATAACATCAAGTAAAATACAACATTTAAAGAAGTGCAGCAGTGTATAAAAGTTTCAGACGTGTATCAGGAAATCAGAGCTGCTGAGCGGCTGAAGTGAAGAGACCAGTTTTTAACTTTCCTTTGAAAACACTCGGCGAGCTGCCTCTCTGATATCTGCATGCAGTGTGTTCCACAGCTTTGGGGCGTAATGGACAAAGGCTGCGTCCTCAACTGTTGCTGCAAACCTCCAATAAATTAGCAGCAGATGACGGAAGTGTTCGCAACTGAAGAAGGAAAACATCAAAAAACGCTTAAGAAGAGTACGGTTAGTTTAAAGAAACTCTATTATTGTCATTTATTCTCTCACACCAGACACTTTGCTGCCTAACTGAGGTGAATCGGGGTAAAGCCTCGGTGTGGCTCTCCTCCTCCTCCCCAGTGAACCACTCAGAGCACACTGACTGTGCGTCAGTGCATAGAGGCTCAGCCCGTCTGTGAAAACATGCCAAAGGTAGATCCCATTCATAGTTAATGAGCAGCTGACTGGAGTGGCGTCCTACAGCCCCAACAAACCATCACTCCAAAGGCCGGCCCCATTAATCCTCCCAAAAAAGCCTGACGTAGAGGAGGACACACACACACACACACACACACACACACACACACACACACACACACACACACACACACACACTTTCTGCCAGCTGAGTTATAAATGGTGACCAGAGACAGTCCAGGGGTTCACAGCATGAAGCCAAAGTCCATCTTCTCCAGATTCCACAGGACTAGAATCAGGGTTCACACACACACACACACACACACACACACACACACACACACACACACACACACACACACACACAGAGTAAGAGGGTGATGGTGGCAGAGAAAGATGAGAGAGGAGAAGAAGAAGAGACAGAGAGCAGAGAGATAAAGCAGAGACAGGGACGAGGGGATGAGGTGTAGAGGAAGAGAGTCCGGCACCCTTTGAAATATTCATCTGCTCTGGGTGAATAATTGATGGCGTACAGAAGACAGATGCATGAAGGACAGACAGACAAATGGATGGAAAGAGAGCGTGAGGGATGGAGGGGGGCAGAGCTCATGTCTCAGGTAGACGAGGTACAAATCTCCTCATTTTCTCTGTCGCCGCCTTCAAACGCTGACCGCGACTGCTCACGCCATCATCACGCAGCAGCCTTTCTTACAAACCTCTTCTTTATGATGAAAGGCAGTAAAAGAATGCTATTTTCAAAATAAAGTTTTACCATTAACAGACTAGAACAGCAGACAGTATCTGACATACAGGAACAGATGTCCTCTCATCATCGGGCTCACTGCGCCCTGCGAGGACTCATGGGCGAATTCATGGACACTCCGCAGAGCGAGCTGCTGAAGCACAACATCACAGCTGGATCACTGAAGCTGCCCTGTGGAGGTGCAGAGGTTTCACGACAACACCCACCACCAGACCGCTCAGAGACCCGAACGAGAGGCCAGAGCGCAGCCATCAAAGCGGCGTCGGGGGCGGCAGAGAGAAGCAGCCGGCGCCTCGGGATGAACAGGCAAGACCCCCGCTGGGCCCACAAATACAAGGTCATGATGAGACAGAGAGGGGTCTTTCTGGGAAAGCAGAATTCACTGTTGAGCCCTCCAGAGGTGCCGTGGACTCAGTAATGAACCGCCAAAGGAGCGAGGATTAAACCTTCCATCGTTACTTCATTGATGTGTTCATCAGCAGGAGGATTCTTTTCTGAGCGTTCACACGAAAGACATGTCTGAAGTCTGATCCTGAGTTTCTGAAATCTGCACTCTCTAAAATAAATGAATTATCTTCAATTCACTGAGCTGCAGGACAAATTCTTTATCAGTGTGAGCCGCACTGATCTGCTGTCTTTCCAGCTATGATGCATCTTTGTTATTAGCTTTGTAGTCTAAAAATTGCTTTAACCACATCAACAATCTTTGTCTTCAAGCAATATGCACAGAGCAGAAAACAGGAATGAAACATAGAGAAAAAAGAATGAAACATATAGTTCATATTACAGGATCTGAACAGCTGCTAGTGGATTTTTCCTAAGATAATATAACAAGATGAACTCTCAGCCATTAGTCTGAGCTGCCAGCAGACATCGACACTTGTCGCTGTGACCAAGAAAAGAGACACAGAAGAAGATGTCCAGCTCAAGTAAACTAAGAAGTAAAGAGTGAAAGTTTTAAAATGTGCAAAAATCAATCAATTTTCCCTCTTTTCATTCTATTTTCTTTCATTTATTTTCTGCTGGGCCTCTTACTCATGTTTTAGATTACAGGCATGCTCATGGAGGGCATGAAGGGCATTCCTTGGCAAGCTTAGACAACTACAGCTCCCAGAAGCCTTTGCCAGAGGCCAGAAATCAGCTCAGGCAGGCGTATGGACTTCTGCTCTCTGCTGTCACGCTGTACAGCCTTGGGACAGCTAATGCATCAGCAGATTTAAGATCGGATGGGTTCTAATGGCAGCTGTAAGAAAATCAAGTTACACCGGTGTCAGCTGACCAGTCGGTGTGCAGTGACGCCCTGAGTGTCTCCATCCATGAGTCCATTACACAGCCAAAGTTAAGCAGACCGTCTAGTCCCCTACAAGGACAGAGGAGAATGAAGTCAGGAGGCGAGCTGACGGCTCAGTGTCGTCCAGGATGCATGAAAAAAGCCTTGTGGTATTGATTTTCTCCTCCTGCTCCTCCACTACAACAAGACCAACATTCACTACCCGCCGGACTGTGCAACAGCGTGGTGACACATAATCAAAACAACCACAGCCACACACGCGACGACACACGCAGACTCTGAGTAACAGCGTCCAGTCAGCTGAGAGTGACATCACGGCCAGGAACAGAAAGACGCACACATGTTTGCGTTGAACCGTCCGACCGTGTCTTCATTCCCCGAGCCTTTAATCACGACCCGAAGCCTCCACGCTGCACGCCTGTTCCTAAACATCAACACAAACGAGCCTGGGAAAGAGGCCGGAGCTGCGCAGGGCTGAGCTCACCTCACAGAAATGTCCTCCCTCGTGTGAGAAGAAAAAATCATAAAAACTCACACGCTTGAAAATCCTCCAAGAGCAACAGACCTCCTCGACTATATAGTCTTATATGACCATATTTAGAAAACACAGCTCATGGCCATGACTCATTCCAATGAACCGTATAATTCCCAACAATGCACAACACCCTGGAATTCCTTCGCAGGCCGCTCGAAACCCTCCCAAAATCTAAATCTAGACGGCGAACTCACCGTCTGCCGCTGCAGCCCCACCACGCTCACCATCGTCCCATCCTCTCTCTGCTCGGCACTTTCTTTGTTCCTTTGGCTTCTCGTCCGAATCGTCCTCTGAACAACTTTAATGTGGCCTATTAAAGGT